>NC_137181.1:39465000-39665000 GCF_951804945.1 Podarcis cretensis | reverse complement strand
TGTTTTGTATTGCTGTATGACCGATCAGATGCATGATAGGAACCCAAATTAGCTTGTTGTCTGCAAAGCAATGGTATAGCCAGGGGAGGAAATCTTTTGTAGGTATTGTGCGTGTGTGCGTGGGCATGGCTCTTCCTTTCTGTTGTATTTAATCCTCATTTGTTAGTATAGGAAATGAAGTTGAAATTGCTCAAGTACCTTAAAAGTTCAGCACTGCCATTACAGTCTTACTTTGGAAATGTTTGAAAGATAAGACAAGGATGTATTTAATGTGTGCATATATAAAGGAAATTGGATACTTTTACATTATTTTCATAAGCTAATTGTAAACGTGACAAGAAGAATATAATATTGCTCAATGTAACTTTTAATCATCAGTGTTGTAGCTATTTTGGCCTGTAGCATACTAGGCTGTGATAACTTGTTCGTAAGCAACTGGGTATATGAAGAAGGGTAAAGAATATTTATGGAGCCATTTAAACACATAAATATATGAGACGCAATCCCAAGTACTGGTTCTTTTCAATGTCTTTTCATTTAAAGAGGGTTATGTGGGATAAATTTTGGAAAGGGAGCCAAAACACTCTTATAGCACATTCCTTTGCATGTCTACTCAGAAGCAAGTCCCATTGTATTCACCAAGACTTACTCATAGGAAAGCGTATATAATAAGATTTCAACCTTAGCTGGCACATGTAAGAAATCAGTAGACATCTCATATTGATAAAATTGTTATTTTTGATGAAACAGAAATAAATATGAGTCTATTTGCAAAAGTACTGTAGGGCAGAAAGATCTTCTCACCAGATTCATGATTTGGTCAAGCACTTTTGCTTTTGGAACCAATGTTTGCGCCTGCTTTCAAAAGAAGGTAAAGGGACCCCTGACCCTTAGGTCCAGTCGTGGACGACTCGGGGGTTGCGGCGCTCATCTCGCTTTATTGGCCGAGGGAGCCGGCGTACAGCTTCCGGGTCATGTGGCCAGCATGACTAAGCTGCTTCTGGAGAACCAGAGCAGCGCACGGAAACGCCGTTTACCTTCCCGCTGGAGCGGTACCTATTTATCTACTTGCACTTTGACGTGCTTTCAAACTGCTAGGTTGGCAGGAACAGGGACCGAGCAACAGGAGCTCACCCTGTCGTGGGGATTCAAACCGCCGACCTTCTGATCAGCAAGTCCTAGGCTCTGTGGTTTAACCCACAGCGCCACCTGGGTCCCTTCAAAAGAAGGTATGGAAGAAGTGCTATGGAATTAGCTGCCACCGGCACACAAATAGATGTGCACAATGACATAGAATTAAGTTGTACCTTGTTCAGATCATCACAAGAGTACATACTTTATTCTCTTATTAAAGCACATTTACTGCAGTTTGAGAGCACGCATACCACTTTCTCCTTCATACTGAGATTAGGGGGATCCTATTGGTCAAGTGTTCACACCACTGATTGGCCACCTCATATGTCAGTTGCAAAGCCACATCCTGTGTTCTTAAGACAGGGCAAAACTAGGCTTTATTTCACCTGGGTCACAAACCCAGTTTGCACCCCCTTACATGCATTTGCATACACACAGAGACAGGCAGGGAGCCTCAATAGGCCCCTCTGGAGACTTCACCCAGGGCAAAAAACTGGCTAGCCCCAACCCCCAGTAGCTGCAGCCCTGCTTAAGAGCAGAGCCAGGCACAGGACCACTTGACTCACCCTTGTCTCAGGAATGAAGCTGCTTCCCCTCTTTCTTAATATAAAATCCTGAAAGTGCGGAACAAATGTTTGAGTACTAAAAAATGCTGGAAAGCGGGGATAAAGGGGCAGCACTGGATCCATCTGTGAGCCATTACAGGAGCAAAGCTAGCGGAAAGCAGGACTTACCCCACATCCACAACAGCTGCACCCACACTGCACACAGCCTTAGATTTGTTTATATGTTCAAGCAGAAGCAGAAAATATTCTACATTAAATGTAGAAAATATTCTGCATTAAATATTCTACATTAAATATTCCATATTAAATCTGTCACCACTAACTGGCCTTCATTATCCACATGCTCACAAGTCTCATTGTCATTTGATGGTAGCGCAACTCTCCGTTTTCTTCTGAAATGTGGACAATTCCATGTAAAAGTCTACATAAATAACAGAAAGGAGCTTTTTTACAGTGTTGTGTTGTTGTTTCTGTGGGCATTTTAAGACTTGATATTTTTGTCTTGCCACTGAGAAGTGTTTTACAAGACTTGCAAAGTTCTGTTTGGGAATAAGGTAGAATAAAATATGTCTCCTTGTTATCACTTAGAGTATACTAGTAGAGAACCCTACTGTTTTTGTTTTGTTTTGCTTCTTAAAGCCCCCTGCTGCTGTTGATTACACCTAGATCTGCTACTGATTGGAACTGTTAAAAGGCAAAGATAGTGTGGATGGTTGCTGAATCATTTAATTGTAGCACTAATAAGATGTTTTCCCTGGGACATGATGGAACTGATGATATTAATAAATGTGTAAAATGTCCATGAAAATTCTCATTGCCTCTATATTTTTGTAGGTGTGAATCTAGTGCTTTCAAGCTTAATGTGGCAAGTCAGGTGCAATACCCCCCCCCCCCCCTTTAACTACAGACTGCTATTGCATATAGTTGAAAGGAAATACTAAAAGGGAGACAGTTGCAAAAGAAAACACACACATGAGATGTTTTGCATCTTGGGTAGATTTTTACATTTGCGATTGGTGTTAAAGAATCCTGTAGGGAAAGTGACACATATATAGATAAGTGTTCAGTCTCTTCTAGCATCTTTGTGATTGAAATTCTAAAAATGCAGAGTTAGAGGAACAGATTCAAATGAATGTATTATCCAGTTTTACACAGGGAATTAGTAAAAGGGGATTCTGTTTTAACTTGCTTAGATGGTTGAGATGGATAACCTAACAGATGTTGTGCATAGAAAAAATGACACACCTGTAGCAACTACCGGTACTACTGCAAAAAAGGGTGTTTATTCATTATTGGAACATGAATTGTGGATGCACAAAGCTTGACAGGAATCTATTTCCTATAAGATGTTTGCATTAATTGCATTGTACTGTTAATGTACTGGGTTTCCCCTTTCTTAATAGTAATAAAAAAAAATTAAAAGCAAAGAATTTGTTCAGATAGAGGAAATGGTTCAATGCCTAAAATATAATGTGGGGTGTGTTCAGTCTTTGCTCTTCGAAATTTCATCATTACTCTAGATTCTTTGTTTGCAAAACAAAGTGATATTTGGAAACAGTGGTTTAACATTTGGAAGCCTGAATGGTATAAGGAAAACCTCTGTACTACTTAATGTCTGCTGTTATATGGGTCAGGGCAGCACAGTAATCCTGCATTGGATTAAAGAAGTCTGAGCAATGGCATACTGTCGCGCCCAGCACTATAAAGCACCAGGCAATTCTGCAGCCTTCTGTCATGTCTTTGTGCCCCATTATGTTGGAGTACAGAAATACTGGAGAAACAAAGAGGGTGGGTGGCTGCTGCCTTGTCTGGCCCGCTGGCCTGTCATCCTAGTATTTTTTTAAAAAGAAAAGAGGATGCCCATCCCTACTGCTGCCCCCCATCTCTTGGAAAGCTTAGAAAGATGGTTTGGTAGGGATAAAGTGCAGCTTGCCCAGTGCTTCATTTAAATATGGCACCAATTCTGACTGTGAGCCAAAAGTTGAAAAGAATTAACCCCAAACTGTCTCCGTATTGCTCCATAGCCAACACTTTGAAGAGGAAAACTGTGTTGTCATTCTGTTGCCGCCAATAAAATTCAAGAAACTAGTCTTTAAAATTGGTGGATTATTATTTTTTACCTCCATAGTACTTTTTTGACTGGATCTAGCCTGTCCACAAATCTGAGTGAGATTGGGACTCTCTCAGTCAATAATAATAATAATAATAATAATAATTTATTATTTGTACCCCGCCCATCTGGCTGGGTTTCCCCAGTCACTCTGGGCGGCTTCTATAGAAACCAAAAAAACACTAAAATATCATACATTAAAAACTTCCCTGAACAGGGCTGCCTTAAGATGTCTTCTGAATGTCAGGTAGTTGTTTATCGTTTTGACATCTGATGGGAGGGCGTTCCACAGGGTGGGGGCCACTACTGAGAAGGCCCTCTGCCTGGTTCCCTGTAGCTTTGCTTCTCGCAATGAGGGAACCGCCAGAAAGCCCTCGGCGCTGGACCTCAGCATCCGGGCAGAACGATGGGGGTGGAGACGCTCCTGGGCCGAGGCCGTTTAGGGCTTCAAAGGTCAACACCAGCACTTTGAATTGTGCTCGGAAACGTACTGGGAGCCAATGTAGGTCTTTCAAGACCGGTGTTATGTGGTCTCGGCGGCCGCCCCCAGTCACCAGTCTAGCTGCCGCATTCTGGATTAGTTGTAGTTTCCGGGTCACCTTCAAAGGTATCCCCACGTAGAGCGCATTGCAGTAAGTCCAAGCGGGAGATAACTAGAGCATGCAACACTTTGGCGAGACAGTCTGCGGGCAGGTAGGGTCTCAGCCTGCATACCAGGTGGAGTTGGTAGACAGCTGCCCTGGATACAGGACCTGCGCTTCCATGGACAGCTGTGAGTCCAAAATGACTCCCAGGCTGTGCACCTGGTCCTTCAGGGGCACAGTTACCCTATTCAGGACCAGGGAGTCCTCCACACCAGCCCGCCCCCTGTCCCCCAAAAACAGTACTTCTGTCTTGTCAGGATTCAACTTCAATCCATTAGCCGCCATCCATCCTCCAACCGCCTCCAGGCACTCACACAGGACTTTCACCGCCTTCACTGGTTCTGATTTGAAAGAGAGGTAGAGCTGGGTATCATCTGCATATTGATGGACACCCAGTCCAAATCCCCTGATGATCTCTCCCAGCGGCTTCATATAGATGTTAAAAAGCATGAGGGAGTGGACGGAACCCTGAGGCACCCCACAAGTGAGGGCCCAAGGGTCTGAACACTCATCCCCCCACCACTTTCTGAACACGGCCCAGGAGGAAGGAGCGAAACCACTGTATAACAGTGCCCCCAGCTCCCAACCCCTCTAGACGGTCCAGAAGGATGTTATGGTTGATTGTATCAAAGGCCGCTGAGAGATCCAGCAGAACTAAGAAACAACTCTCACCTTTGTCCCTAGCTCGCTGGAGTTCATCAACCAGTGAGACCTAGGCAGTTTCAGTCCCATGATGAGGCCTGAACCCCGATTGGAAGGGATCCAAATGGTCCGCTTCTTCCAGGCGTGCCTGGAGTTGTTCAGCAACCACTCGCTCAATCACCTTGCCCAAGAATGGAAGATTTGAGACTGGGCGATAGTTGGCCATACTGGCCGGGTCTAAAGATGTTTTTTTAAGAAGTGGTTTAATGACCGCCTCTTTCAGCGGATCTGGGAATGTTCCCTCACAGAGGGAAGCATTCACCCCCCTCAGAGCCCATCGCCCAGCCCTTCCCGGCTTGCTTTTATTAGCCAGGATGGGCAAGGATCAAGGAGACAGGTGGTTGGTTTTACGCATCCAAGCAGCCTGTCCACATCCTCGGGGGTAACGGATTAAAATTGATTCCATGCAACTTGACCAGACAGGGCTCTAGCACTCTCCCGCCCCAGCCCTGCTCCCAAGGTGGTGTCTAGCTTCTTCCGAATATGAGTGATTTTATCTGCAAAAAACTTTGCAGAATCGTTGCAGGAGATCTTGGGGTCTTTACAAGGCCCCGGTGGTAAAGGTGGTTCCATTAAATTGCGGACCACCTGAAAGAGTCTCCTACCGCTATATTCTGCAGATGCAATAGAGGCGGTGAAGAAAGTCTTCTTCGCAGTCGCTATCGCCACTTGGTAGGCTCGACGTTGAGCTCTAACCTGTGTCTGGTCAGATTCGGAGTGAGTTTTCTGCCACCGATGCTCTAGCCGTCTCAGCGATTGTTTCATTGCCCTCAGCTCTGAAGAAAACCACGGGGCTGTCCGGGCTCCATGCAATCAGAGAGGGCGCTTCGGAGCCAGACAGTCGATAGCCCTGGTTAACTTCGCATTCCAGTGGGCCACCAGGGAATCAGCTGAAAGGCCATCAACATGGGCTAAAGCATCCCTTACCACTCTCTGGAAACCATTTGGATCCATTAAGTGGCGGGGGTGGACCATCCGAATTGGTCCCACCTCCCTGCAGAGGGGGAGGGTCACAGAGAAGTCCAGTTGCGCCAGGAAGTGATCTGACCATGGCACTTCTTTTGTTTCACTTTTACTTAGTGTCAGATGACCCACGTCACTAGAGGTGAATACCAGGTCTAAGGCATGTCCATGACTATGAGTTGGGCCCCACTTATTCAGGGACAGCCCCATGGAGGTCATCTTCCCACTTCATGTTTCTCATGATGTATGAGGTGAGGGAAGGCTTGGAGAGTTTTGTAATAAAAACC
This sequence comes from Podarcis cretensis, assembly GCF_951804945.1. NCBI lineage: Eukaryota > Metazoa > Chordata > Lepidosauria > Squamata > Lacertidae > Podarcis > Podarcis cretensis. Next base: position 39,658,594 of record NC_137181.1, on the reverse strand, counting down.
ATGGCATGGTTTTATGGCTTTGCCATACAGCTACTATGCGGTTACTGAACACCAGGGTCTAGAAATTTAACCTAGACCTGGATTAGTTTTCCAGCATTCTGGAAAAATTCCAGTCCAATAAATGAGTCTATTTACTCAGGATTTAATTTAGAGAGGACACTCCTGCCGATTAGCTGGGCTGTATATGTGGAAAACTATTACTGTCTTTTTGCAGAATATCTGTGATATCTTAGTGCTGTTGGCTGTTTGTGATTTTGTTGTGGGGGCTTGGCTAGCTTCATCACTTAATAAACACAGTAAGAAAATAATGTAACTTCTTACTAATGAAATCCCCCCTCATTTTAGTTTACCTTAGTTAAATACTCCAAGGAATCTTAAGGTGTTGTAAATCAGACATGTTGTTCTAACAGCATCTTGAAGTGTTTCAAAAACGTAGTATCGTGTAGGAGTAATGAAGTGATACTTATTAAGGTTTTCAAATGTGTGCATGCTACACATTTAGAAAACAGTGCTGGAAATGATGAAACTAGCCCTGATCTTAAAATGACTTTGTAGTATTTTGTGAGTAGTTCTTTGAACTATTCTGTAGGTGAAGCAAAATACAGTTTTTTACTGCATCGTTTATTTTTTGTAGACAAGTTTCTTCATTTAGAATGCAGAGTCCCATGACACCGATGACAGAAGAGATGCTAGGCAGGACAGGGCAGTAGCAATACGTAGTTTGCCCATCCATGTCCAGGCCTGTAAACTCTTTTCCTCCTCTCTTACATTTGATTTGTCCTCGATTCCTTGTTTGCCCTTCAAATAAGAATTGGGGGCGGGGGGAGTCATCGTTTCTAAATCTGATTTGGAGAGCAAGCTAATCCATAGGTTACCAGTTTGGATGTCATGAATTCATTGTGCTAACAAGGGAGCATGAAGAGGGGGAGGAAATGGACTATATGAGTCCAATATTTTGGCATGATCAGCCAAACTGACCAGTTCATTGTCTATTCCTCTACTGTTGGAGGCAGTATTATTCTAAATACCAGTGGCTGGAAACAGCTGGAGAGGAGAGTGGTGTTGCATTCAGGCATCTGGTCAGCCACTTTGAGCACAGTATGCTGGACTAAATGGGTCCCTAGCAGGCTCTTATATTCTCACAAAAGAGTAGAATTGTCTGCTGCTTATTTAATATCTTCTAGATCCCACAAATAAATTGTGTACATTATTTTATTTGTATAATAAAAAAGTGTAAGAATAAAAATTACTGTAAAAACAACATTATCTTGTTGATTTATAATCATTAATCTGGTTAACTCTAATCTTTATTATTTTTATAATATTTATTTAATCTTCTGTACATAAAGTGCTAATTGAAATGAAAGTGATTTTGAATTTGCTCAGTTGTCTCTCATTTGCAGTTTGACTGAGTAGTATCTGCTTTTATCTAAATTGATAGAATTCTAATCTAATTGGTCCAATTTGAAATTGTATGAAGTTAAATTGGAGGGGGATAGAAAAAGAACATATATTTTATTGAAGATATTATTTCTAAAAAAAATAGTTCTGCTTTCATTTATAAACAAAATCTTGCTTTTGATTTCCACCATTTTATTTCGCTCACAATGCCCTTTCAGCAATGGTATACAGTATTATCATGTGGTATCATTCTGAGAGTAATTGTGGACAAAAATTATTCTCTTTAAAATTTGGCTGAACCTTTTCCTGTGATAAGTTCCAGTCCATTTTTAATATGACCAAGGCTAGAAAAATCATTTACCAAGAGCACAATTTTTCTAATTCTCTCTCTCTCTCCCTCTCCCCCCACCCCTCTCTCTCTCTCTCTCTCTCTCTCTCTCTCTCTCTCTCTCTCTCTCACACACACACACACACACACACACACACACTATCTATTCATTTATTAATACCCACAAATATTCTGGTCCTCAGTCTAGAACTGCTTATAATAGTTTCACTGAAGTCTATCTTAGATCATTTTGAAAACACACACAGTGTTTTCATTTTTATGTAAGTAACATCTCTGAAAAGCTTGAAAAGTATATGAGAAAAAGAAATGTTTACTCATCTGAAGGTTTCATCATAATTTACCCAGAGGCCAGTCTACATTCAACCAAGTCATAGGAAGCAAAATCAACCTGCTAGTGTGCCTCAAGGTGTTTCCATATGTTAGTGCCTCGGTTTTGAAGAAGTGGAACTGGAAATGTTTTGAGTCTCTATATAGAACATTATTTGCCTGTGATACATCCCTCTCTCCCTACGTCCTTTCTCATCTCTTCCATGCCTTTGGCTTGTAACGTGTTTCTCCACTAGAATCACCCACAAGAAATGGAGCTTGTAGATATAACTGGAAATATCTTTGGCTGATGATTCCCCACTCTCACACACACGCTAACTGACAACTGTGCATATCAGGAAACACACTTGTTTGCTCTAACTATGCAGCAGCTGATCAGTAAAGAAACAGAACCCTTAATTGCTACTTAGGGTTTAAGCCATCATTCATTCATTCATTGCTGGAACTATGAACTATTCATATGTTGCCACAGTATGTTACTTACACAAGAGTGACAGTGAAGGAAGTAAGAGCTAAGATGCCTCACAGATATAGACACTGGGGGATTAACATGTCCTCTTCATTAATATATATGTACATAAATTAATGTTAGAGTATTGAAACTAGCTTGCATGAGATCTGGACAGATTCCTTCTTTGAAGAGTTCTCAGAAAATGTCTTTAATATTTTGCAGTCTGCTTTCCAAGTTAACATTGTTCTGTTGTTGTTGTTGTTGTTGTTGTTCTTGTTCTTCTTGTTGTTCTTGTTCTTGTTCTTGTTGTTATATAAAATATGTTTTATTATGAAATACACACAACAAATCCTCTAAGAATATTGGTCTAGAAACTGCACATTAATTTATAGATTGTCTTCTATTTTCTGATATTCTATACCCTTATCCTTCCATTTTACTTGAAAGGGTGCTTTCTAAATCAGTTGGCAGCCAATCGTAACAGGCTAGTACTGGTCACAGTTTCTGTGTAGATGGCAAATGGTATTATTTTCAGAAATAATTTAGTGTCATTGATAAAGGCTTCTCATCCCAGTGCTGTCAAACTATAAAGACCCCCTTCAAGGAGTGTTGTATCCAGACCCTGTTAGTCCCTCATCCTGGGCCAGTGGAAACTCAGGCTGTTACTGGACATCCTTGGGATTCACTAAGACCAGAGTTGAACAGTCCACTCTCTGTCTTTTGAGCCCCAAACCCACAAATTACCCAGTACACCAAGCATCCAGGTATCAGATTTAGGACCAAGACTGCACCAGAATAAATGTGATACTTTATTAAGGAGGTTATAAGCATAGACATAAGAACTATTTACCAATAAAAAGACAGTTAAGAAAATGACTGAAAGTGTAAGGATACATTTGGAATTTAGAGTACAAAATAGAAAATAACAAAGCTAACTTGCTTCACCCTAATACTAACCATTAGAGTCAGAGACCCAACTGAACCAGTAAGCTGCATCCAGGCACATGTAAGTCCATGATCTTTATCAAAATGAGGGCCATCTGACAAAATTCAGAGACAATTTTTATTCAAAAAGGCATGGCTTTATGAGGGCATTTATTGCTTAGCCAATCAGGGCCTAGGGGCATAATTCCCAGCACTGAAAGTTGTACATGCTGGTTGACCATTAATTTCTGCACAGTCATACTGACCTTGGTGCCATCTTGCATCAGACACTCCCAGCACTGGCGGGGGAAGGGGAGTATTGTGAGTGCGGTCCGTCCCGGGTGTCATCCCTGATGGGGGAGGGTTGACATTGTCACCCTGCCCATCTGGGATGCTCGCCGTGGGCAGTGCCCCCGGGATGCTCATGCCACCCCTGCCGGAAGCTAGCTAGCATGTGCGCCACTCCGGGCGCTGGAGCAGCTCTGCCTCTGATTCCCAGGCGGCAAGATGACACTAATTAATGGAACTTCTTTCCTTAGTGACTACTGTACCCAAAATTTTGAGTAAAAAAATATTTTTAACCTGAGCTAAAGAAAGGGAGATTTGTCTACAAATAGTAAGACTTGAAACAATGGTATTTTGCATTTGGATGATACCAATTAATTTAGGAAAAAATATGTATGTTTTAACTGTCATTATCACTGAACCTTTGTGATAGGGCACACTGTAAATGCAAATTTTATGTTTCCCATATTCCTGACACAAAATCGTCAGGTTGTGATATGTACTCTGCACTAAAAATGTATTAAAATCTGCTCCAAAGTGACCTGATCCTTAAGTTAAACAAAATTCTGTTACCTGTTTGAATTATTCACATTTAAGCAACTTTTCAAAAAGTTGCTTATATCCCATTCTTCATGCTAATCCTTTAGTTATGGGGAGTAGCAGAAAAATATAGGCTACAAGTACACATTAAAAATTGCACTCTGTAGCTACTTTCCTATTGCACCTGATGTAGAGCATACATTTTCAAGTCAAGTCTACCTTAGCTTACAGGTTGAAACATCTTAAAAAATGAAAGCTGAGATACATAGGATGCTGAATTCTGTGTTTTAGCGCATAGCCATTATTATAAAGAAGATGATACAGAAAAGAGGGGAAGAGTCATAATTCAATGGTAAAGTTCTGCTTTGTATTTGTGAACTAGCTGGCTCAATCAGCTCTTAAAGAATCTCGAGTAATTGATGCTGGGAAAATCCTCTACTTGAGAACCCAGTGTTAGACATTGTATAGACTGGGCTGGTTAAATAGCATAAGAGAAGATAGAACACCTTAAATGTTGAATCTTTATTTCTCTGAATTTCCCAGAAGAAAGGCCAGTAGGGTTTGAAATGCATTGGAATAATAAATATCACTTTCCTCCATGCCATTGTTTTTTGCCGCTACTTCCTGTGGATAGAAGCATAGTCTGCTTCTCTATAAGGAAACTGCATATATTCACATGGTTTAAAATTAATTAATAGTTTTGGCTACATCAGCGTTCTGGGTAATAGGACACAATCCTTTTCAGCAAATAAATTGTATTAAGCAATGGAAATTGAGGATGAGGGCATCTTTAGTTTCATAAGTTATTGAAGAAATATTCCATACATTATTTGAGGAAAAAACTATCAACTAGAGAGTCTTTTACTGAATAAAACACAGTGAAATGAGAGCTGGAGTTGATTCCTTAATTACCAAAGAAAATAAGCTTTCTAGGAAGCAATAATGCATACTTAACCTACTTTCTTGGTTCTCATCTATTTATGCAATTCAAGAGGATATTCTTGTACTTTGTACAGGAAAGGAAGGAAAGTATATCTCTAAATTGTTGCTTAATACAAACATCACAAGGAAAAAAAATTCAAAGGCTTCAAGAAATAGTTGTGGCAACTGCAGTACAAGTGTATAAATTATCATTTCACTCATTTTCCTTCCTTCCTTCTCCCTCCAACTCTTACTATAATTAGCCAGCATTAACAGCAAATGTTTGCTTTGGTTAAATTATTCAGAACATTTATTTTACTTGTCAAAGGTTAGATCAGGTTGTTGTTTGAACTGGTAATTAAATGCAGGCTAATACACTATCATATTTATATGCACTGTAAACCCTGTTTCCTTCTCCTTCTGTATAATTTTATAACGTTGTGGGTTGACATTTAGAAAGACTTTTCTACTCAAGATGTATAAACCAAGCCAAGGAGGCAGACTTCGTTGGTATTCAAACTCCCCAGTAAGTCGTGATCATGTGTAGTTGGAATTTCACATAAGGACAATAGGTTAACATGAGGTTCTTAGGTTAAATAAATAAATAAATAAATAAATAAATATTTTTTTTGGGGGGGGGCGGTGCGTTTTAGCATCCATCTGTCTCAGGAGACAGTGGAGTGCACCTCCAGCGGTAAAGTCAAACCACTGGTGAATTGCAGTGACTGCAGAGAGCAGGAACCCGTAAGTGCTGCCTCCCACATTGTTTTTGCTGCATTAGCAACACCGAAATGACTCCCTGGGCTGAAGACCCCTGTGACAAACCCTGTTCTTATCCTTGCCTGCTGTAGGACTTAGCTGGAGGGAGAAGGTTTTAGTGAGGAAATTAGATGTATTAGTCCCTTGGCTCCTGTCTTTTATACTCGCATGCTAAACATGCCAGTAGAATTGGGTTCTGTCATTGTTGGTCTTTGCTGCACCTAAGAGGCTTCCCTCACCTCTAACCTTTTCCAGGTTTTCACTGGCTAGCTGCTGCCCTTAAATGCATGAGGCTGTATTGCTTTCTTTCCCTGGCGGAACTGCTTTCCCTCGTTAATCATCATCCTCACTAATACTCCGCCCATCTGGCTGGGTTGCCACAGCCACTCTGAGCAGCTTACAGCATATATGAAAGTTGTTTTGACAAAGGTGTTTGTGAAGACTTCCAAACGCCCTTCCCAAACTGGGGACTGGGAGTGAGACCTTCCACCTGTCACAATAGCTATTTTCTATGGCATCTACACTAATTAGAAGACATATATATCTACAGAAACAAAGCACCTTCAGACTTGCAATTCAAAAGATAGGTTTGGGGAGGTGGAGAAGAAGGGAAGTTGTTTGGCAATACCAGAAAAAAATAGAAAGGGTTTTTCTCCAGTTAGGACCAGGCTAATCTAGCTTTTCTGCTGTTGCCACCAGCCCACTGGCTGGTTACAAGGGCCAAAACAACCCTCCCCATACATCTTCAGTAAGGGGCAGAGAGATGGTGAAGCAAGCTCAAAAAAAGAGCCCATGCTGCATCAGGTCGAAGGCCACCCAAATACTTCTGGCTCCAGCCATGATTTTCAGCATCTTAATTTTGTTAAAAGGCAGGAATCTCTATAATTTATGTACATTCAAGATCACATAACACCCATAGTCAATTTTTTAAAAGGGGGACTATGTGGATTTAACATACATAACTTGGTAATGTGTGCCTAACATCATGCTAGTAGTTACTACTGCATTACCATTGCCTTCATTAATAAGTTTAGCCTTTTAGTTTCCTGATTCTTTTTGTCTTGAGGGTTGTAAATGTTAAGGGACAAAAATAATGCACCAATCACAACTCATAAAGCCCGTTGTTTTCTCCCCTGGGCGAAATGTAACTTTGCACATTGATTGAACATAGAGCCGCAGACAGGAGTGGCCTGTGTAGATAAAATCAAGAAACCTCACTTTTTGATGGCCCAGTAGTAGTTTTGATAATGAGAATGGTAGTAAAATTGAAATGATAAAGCAAACTTCAACAGCTTTCCTAAAAACAAAAGAAAAAATAAACCAAGGAGATTTACGACTATCACTTGTTTACATCTCTTGTATTTTTTTTAATAAAATGGGCTTAAAAGATTAGTCACAAGGTGCTACAAGATTTATATAAAATAAAAAGCCAGATGTTCTTCTTAAACTCTTCTTAATGTTCAGTGGAAAAAAATGAAATTACTGTCTTGTATTTGTTGTGCACAAATAACAACAAAGCAAAGATTCCATAAAAATCAGTACTGAAGAACAAACTGCCTATCTGCATTAGAAGTTATAGAGAGTTGTTTGCTGTCTGAGCTGGAGAAGACAAGATGTGCTTGTTTGCTCTGCATTGTGGGTTCGCAGATCTATTTATTCTTTAGAAATGCACAAGCTTTAAAAGTTCTCTCACTGAGATATCAAGTGGCCTCCAAAGCTTTTTCCAAACAAAAATGCACAATGCCTGGTAACTTTCTGCTACTCTAGCAAAAATTAAAAATCCACATAAATTCAAGCAGGTTCTTAAATCATGATTTTATGTAGATTTACATCTTCCTACTGTGGTCTAAACCACAGAGCCTAGGGCAGTTCAAATCCCTGCGACGGGGTGAGCTCCCGTTGTTTGGTCCTAGCTCCTGCCTACCTAGCAGTTCGAAAGCATGTCAAAGTGCAAGTAGATAAATAAGTACCGCTCCGACGGGAAGGTAAATGGTGTTTCCGTGCGCTGCTCTGGTTCGCCAGAAGCGGCTTAGTCATGCTGGCCACATGACCCAGAAGCTGTCTGCGGACAAACACCGGATCCCTCAGCCTATAGAGCGAGATGAGCGTCACATCCCCAGAGTCAACTGCGGAGTGACCTAACGGTCAGGGGTACCTTTACCTTTAGCTTTTTACAATTGTGAGAAGAGAAAACACAACACAACTGTAGAATAAATCAAGAGGATAGTAAATAATGAAATAAATATTATAAAATCATTTTGCAAATCACTGCATGGTGCTTGTTACCCAAAGTAAAAATTGAAAAGAATTCTGAATTTTTTCACAACTGCCTGCATGGTGCTTTACAGAGCACCATAAATGAACAGGTCATGCCCTCATGAACCTTAAGTCTAAATTTTGATAGTTTGATTGTAGTAGGAAGACAACAAAGTGTGAAAGGAATGGGAGAGATGAGAGACATGGGAGTTAAAGGTATATTTTCTTTTTTTGCAGTTTAGGAAGCTCAATATTGATAAGGTGGCGTATCATACCAGACAGGCTAAACAGAAGTTATTTTAATCAGGTTCATCAGGGTGTGATCTGAAGGTACATTCAACACCACTTTGCTGAAACTAAGCAAGTCTGGATTTGATCATTGTTTAAATAGGCTAGAAAATTTCACTTGGGGACTAGATCAGGCTCTCAAATTTAGAGTTGGCTTCTCCTGCTTGGAAGGATACTGACCAGTTTGTGCTGGGTACATTCTCTTTTTCAGAAAGAGAAGTATTACAATGTATACATGATAAGTTTGAATGCTTTTGGTAGTTGTGGTTGTGTGGAGGGGAATTATCCAGTTAAGGTCCTGCTCACGTCACTCTATTTAATCAAGATTTTGACTCACAGAATTTTGGGGTGCTTTCTTTCCTGGGACTTGAAGAGCATTCCTGGGTGCCTCTGGTCCTTCTGTCACAGGAATTGTGCCAGGCAAAACCCTTTATTGGAGGCAGCTAGTGGAGTGGTCTTTCTTAAAAGATTGATTCAGAGCTGGAGTCTCCAGAGAAGAGGGATTCTGGAATATGCAAACATAAAACTGAGACAGAAGTTTACTCCTTCTCAATATTTTTAATATTGTGATATGTTTAGCAGGAGAGACAAGCACCTCACAAGTGAACCAGCAACATCCACTTCCCCATTTACTGTGGGACAATGGATGGCATGGATCCATAATGCGTACTGAAAGAGGAGCGCTAGTACATATTTCTACAATAAGTATATGCTGAAAATGCTGGGTGGTCAGGAGCATAGCTGTCAACGTTTCCCGTTTCTTGCAAGGAATCCTATTCGGAATAAGGGAATTTCCCTTTAAAAAAGGGAAATGTTGACAGCTATGGTCAGGAGGCCTTCAGAAGCTGATATGCTCTAAAAGTTTCAGGATTATTTTATCTAGATTCCCTCCTTTTAATTGTAATTCCAAAATTTTAAAATCCATACCAGAGCTTCTATAGTTATGTTCCCCCCCGCCCCGATTATTCAAAGCTACTCATTTTATCTTTCATGCCTGACATTTTAATTCACCACAAAGTTTATATGCTTTGTGTTAAGTGCTGGTAAGACACAAAAGAATGTAGAGTTAAATCTGTAGGCAGTGTTTTAAAACTCCTATGATGATAGTTCTTAGGGTATGCACTTCTGTTCTATAGCTCCAGAGACAACTATTTAATAGACAACATTTGAATAATACAAATGTGTGGTTGGTAAAAATGGATTAAGGTTTCAGGGTGGTACCAATGGGTGATATTTAATATTGAATGACATGTATTAAGACAAATGGTTTTATATATAATTTATTTGGCATTGTAAATGCATTTATCTTGTGAGATACAGACCCCCTGATGCAAAATGAAGTATTCTGGAAAGGTTTTGAGTAAATAAATAATAAAACCACTTTGATACACAATCTAACAATATTAAATATTAAGACTTCCACATGATTGATTTTTAATACTTAATTAACTTATTTAAAGCCCAATGTGACTCTATTTTGTATTAAAGATCAGACTTACAGTATTCAAAAGACTAGAATTTTTAGTAAATGGAACGAAAATTAACGGCACTTCATAATCACTAGATTTGCTAGTAACTAGCGACAAGTCATTTGGTGACATGAGCTCATGCACATCACTTTGGAATCCAGCTGATCAACTTCATAGCATTAGGCAGTTTTTTTTATTTGCATCATTCCATTTTAATGATCTATAATCTGATACAGTTTATGAAAGAAAACATGCTTGCTTTGCACTATCTAAAATGTGTCAAATTGTGCATTTTTTTCCTATATCTAAAGGAAACACTTCCTCAATGACAGATGGCTGGTAGTGAATTATGAAAGAAGCTTGGTAGGTGAATAAGAAAGAAGCACAGTCCTTGATGACTTTTCTTGCTGTATGTAGTGGAGACTAAGGGAGTTAATGCCCATCATATCCATGTGGAGGTTGCTAAAAACAATACACTTTTCGAGTAGGGATTGTTCACTTGCAAATCTAAAAGCTATGACACATAGAACACCGAGGCCTGTGTGCATCCTTTTGTTTGCCCTGCATAAGAACTTCCTTGTTTAGAGGATACAGTCAAACACTTCAAAAGAATATTCACATTGAGGGTTCCCCCCCTTCCCTTCTCTTTCTTTCTTTTCTCTTCTTTGTAAAATGACTTCAGAAGGTTTTGCAGGTGCTGATTATTCAGTGATTCCTATAAATTCTCTCTTCAGCCTCCTCCTGTATACAAAATTTATCATTTTCTGCCGTCTCTTCATGGGCTTTTCCTGGTGTAATTTTATCGCTCCAATCATATAGGAAGGTGTTCTGTGTAATATAGGAAAGTACATATGAACAGCCTGTGCAGGAAGAGCTGTAGCTGAGCACATTCTCTGTGTGCAAAAGGCCTTGGGTTCCAGTGCTTGACACCTCCAGCTTGGGCTGGGAAAGGCTGCTGTCTGAAAACTTGGAGAGAGACTGCAATCAGTGTAGGCAATACTGAGCCATATAGAGGAATGTGTTTCTGCTAGGGTAATTAGCATTCTTCTTTCCCTAGCAATGAAGTGCTGATTAGGATCATGCATGTTTACTAAGTACAAGCTTGCCGGCTCAGCTATAAAGAATAGACTTAGCAGTTCACACTAAACAGAATATGTGGGATAGGGGAGTGAAACTCTTCCCTGCATTATCTCCCTCCGCCCTCTGCAGCTCAGCTTTGCTGGGCTCAAAGTCAGGCTGTGGAATAATGTCTTTAAGCAGTGGAACATGGGAGAAGAAGGGGCTTGATCCCTTCCCTACAAGCCAGTCCCCAGACAACTCAAGAAGAGGAGAAATGTCAGTCTGAGAAATGTCAGATTTTAGAAACTACACTTTCTGAGTAGGGCTTCAGAAACATTTGTTTAAAAGAAATATGTAATAGTTTAAAAGGTTGATACAAGAGAAATATAGGCACTCTGTTTCAGATGTCTGAAATTGTGATGTTGTTGGCTCTGTTAACTGATCTGCATATCTCTCTATTCACACTTACAAGCAGTGCTTTTTTCCTAAAAGAAAAATGTTTAGCGGTACTCTCATTTTCCTACTCATATTGAAATATTGCCCCTCAATGAGGCCAAACTTAGATTCACAAAATGTTTAGGGGTGTGTGTCCCCCTTCGTCCCCCCAGAAAAAAGCACTGCTTACGTTTGAACCCATAACGTACACGTATGGTCACGAAAGTAACACTTTGGGAATCTTTTGCTCTGGATTTAATTGTTTGCCACAATAGCAACTGCTCTAGGTTATTGCCATTTTAAATCAGCCAATTTAAAACCACCGATACTGTCTTGCTTTCCTGTGGGAATTAGCAAGAACCACAAATGTTACTATAATTAAAATATTAGCACAAAATGGCAGATAGTGAGTAAAATGGCTTGATGTCTTGAAGTGCCAGTAAACAAAGCAAAATAGCAAGTTACACACGCTTTCCAAACTAATCCTGCTTGGACCATACGCTACTACACAGACTAGAAAAAGATGGAGCAGAGAGAGTGCCTATTAACAGTGTGGACGAGCTCTTAGCAGAGTTGTAGTTTAAGCCTATATGCACCAATAGAAAAGTACAAATGCAAATGACTGGGGTCTGGATAATACAAGGATTGAAAGAGACCAAAATTAGGAAAATGAGAAAGGTAGTAGAAGGAGAAGAGAGACAACCTGTCATGAGGTAGTGAGAGCTGTGTTTCACTAGGCCTGCAGGATCACAGACGTTGCCAATACCAGATTGTTTGTGTAGTGATTCGGAAATCAAGTGGGGAGCCCTTTACAGTTTGCAGATACAATTAGCTTTTCTGAATGGGTACCCAACCAGCCCAGGTGAGAATGCATAGCTCACAAGGCAACCCTTTAGCCATGCCAAGGAGAAATTTCTAGTTAGGCTGAAGATGTCTTGCTCTCACAGGCATCCCTGAAGTTAGAACAGGGGTCAGAGCTTGAAGAGACATGGAACAGTCTGTTGTTGTTGTTTAGTCGTTTAGTCGTGTCTGACTCTTCGTGACCCCATGGACCAGAGCACGCCAGGCACTCCTGTCTTCCACTGCCTCCCGCAGTTTGGTCAGACTCATGGAACAGTCTAGCAAGCATTAAACCCACAATGCTGATCAATTAGGGAATCTATGAGATGTATGAGAAGTATCATTGCTTTTTTTAATAAATAATTTTTATTGGTTTTTACACATATTTTCCAGCATATCATCCTTTTAAACATCATTTCAAAGTCTTTGGCTATTACAGCCTAAGACTTCCTTCAACCTCAACTGATGGTTTTCTAAAATCCTTTCTAATTATGCCTTTTTTTTTTACTACAATTATTGCTATAAATTCAAATCTTAATACCTATTCTTAATTCTTTTCACAAAAATTTATACATTACTCCTCACAAAACTTCTTTTAACCCTACACGTGATGTCACTTGGTTACAGTTGCTTTCCAAATACATCAAAAGCTTCTTCCATTCCTTTAGAAAAGTCTGGTCCTGCTGGTTCTGAATTTTCCCGGTTAATCTCGCCATCTCAGCATAGTTCATCAATTTCTCTTGCCACTCTTCTTTAGCTGGCATTTCTTGCTTCCATCTTTGGGCTAACAATATTCTTGCTGCAGTTATCTCATATAAAAACATTTTTTTATCATTCATATGAATTTCTGTACCCACAATAGCCAGTAGAAGGGCTTCTATTTTTTTAACAAATGTATATTTCAACTTTTTCCCCGATTCATTATAACATTTCCTAGAAGTCCTTCACTTTCTTACATTCCCACCACATATGGTAAAATGTACCCTCCTTTTCTTTACATTTCTAACATTTGTTATCTGTTTTGTACATTTTAGCTAACTTCACTGGTGTTATATACCTTTACATCATTTTCATAATGTTTTCTTTTAATGCACTGCAAGCAGTAAATTTTATTCCCTCTTCACTTATCTGGCTGGTTGAAAGGGGAAGGTCTTCAATAGATACAGACACTTCAGGTTACAGACTCCGCTAACCCAGAAATAGTACCTCGGGTTAAGAACTTTGCTTCAGGATGAGAACAGAAATCGTGCTCCGGTGGCGCAGCAGCAGCAGGAGGCCCTATTTGCTAAAGTGGTGCTTCAGGTTAAGAACAGTTTCAGGTTAAAAACGGACCTCCGGAACGAATTAAGTTCTTAACCCGAGGTACCACTGTATTTTAGTATATTAAACCATTTCTTCAGTGCGGATTGTGGAACTTGAGTAGTCATGCTAAGCCATCTTGTTTTTATTGCATGTGCTATGATGTTCCTACGCCATAATACCATTTTCCGTTTTCTGCAGTTTCAGGAGATCAGTGGTGTGAAGTATTGTAGTCTTTGGTAACTCAGAATTCTTTGTCAGGAATTGTAAAGCTTGGCCTACATTTACTGAGCTGAAGTTCTTTTGACAGAGTTACGCCAACCAGGGCCATTCTTCAAGAAGTTGTCTTAGGTTTCAGTCATTAATTAATGAAAGTAGAACTGTCACTGAGGACCTGCAAGAGGTGGTAAAAGCAGCACATTTAACTTTAATACATAAATTGTCTTCTCTCGAATTGTGATATTTGTGCATGTATCTCTTTTGAATACATTTTGTGCCCTAAATAGATATATCAGTAACTTATTTTATGGGACATTATTGTGCTTCTATGGAAACTGTATAAATCCTTTTGAAACAGAATTCCTAGCAGCTTTCAGAATCAAACTTGTAATATCACTGGATTGTTCCTAGGTTGAGCGCCTATGAAGCCTGATGTTATTGAGTGAGAATTCTGAAAAATTCTCGGCTTCCAGATAAGTAGGTTTAGGATTGCACTTATGATTTCAGAAATTTCATGATAATTCTTCATGTTCCAATTCACTATTTAATCTTGAGGTAGTAAAATTTTAAAAAGGAACTCACTCTTTTTTTTAAATACATGTAGCATAAACTTCCAAGCACTTATGCACTACTTTGCTGAATCAAGCATCTGTTTATTAGGGAATGCTAATACGAAGTTGATAGTTGGTGTGGTGGTGTGTGTGTCTGTGTGTGTGTGTGTGTGTGTGTGTGTGGTGTGTATGACACCAGATTGAATTTCAGACTGCTGTGATCTGTTTGATCTTAAAGGTAAGGTGACAATTTTAATGTACATTCAGTCAAAAGCAAGTCTTTCTCTGTTCTCAGCCCCAGATGTTTTTGTTATAGGCATCTGCAGAACAATTATTATTCCAAATTAGTAAAAGTGTATTTAGATACATTGTCTTGAATAATCTGATTTTTTAAATTTTGGTTCAGAACTATTTCCAATAATAAAAATGGCTTGGCTGTGGTGATTCTTGTCCAAGTTGCATCTAGATTAGACTGTTGTAATATGTGGGCCTGCTTTTGGAAAGTGTCCAGAAATTCATTCAGAAACTCTGCCACTATACAGAGATAGCCAACATAAAGCCCTCTATGTGATTTTTGACCCCAGCTGGTATGACCAATCACCAGGGATAATAAGAATTGTAGTCCTTAAAGTACAAAGAGTGGTGTGAAGGCAGGGCCACCTCTTCTATACCATTGAGATGTTGAATCTCATCTTTAGAAAGGTTTGTTGCCCTCCTTTTTTGGTTTTTCAACATCAGCCACAGTTGGCATTCATCAAAAGATCTTTCAGTCGGCCCTGATTAGGTGGCCTTCATGTTTCTGCTACTATGATCTGTGTTGCTAATTGGCATTTATTGAGTGCTTTCAATTGTTTAATGATATTACTTTTAATATGCCTTATTTGCTGAGATTTCGAGAGGAAAGGTAAATTGTCAACAATTTTAATAATATAATTTTAAAAAACAAATAATACAAATGCTTAGTCAAACCCACAGAACTAATTACTATGAAAAACATGTTACAGATAAGTTTTCAAATGATATGTAGATTAGTGAAATATCTAATTGCAATTACCTTGCAATATTTTATAAGAATAAAAACAAATTTGCAGTAAGTCTACTGTAGTTCTGCAATTGTAATATATATGTGTGTGTGCTTTTTAGTGGTAGAAAAGTGAACTGTAAATATATTGAATGAATAAAACAAAATGTATTTGTTTTCTATATTTAATATTTGTGTGATACTACAGTTTATTGAACACATCATGCTGCAAGCATCCCTTTGTGAAACAGGAAGCATTTATTACCATTATATGTCCACTAAGAAATAAATTTGCTGGGCTTCAATTTTAGTGGGCAAAACTTCTTAAGGAATATGTTTCTGTAAGGAGATCAGGCTCTTTTCAGCTAAGGTCTAAGTGTCATGCAGGTTGAGTGTAATAAAAGACCACTTACAGGCGGCAGAGGAGAAAAGTTTTGTCCGTGTTGGGAAATTCCATTCCACCTTTTGTTGCAGATACGTGGGATTGTTATATGTCACATGCCTGTTTACATTCCAGACTGGGCCTGTGAGTGGAACTTCCACTCTGTGTATTGCTTTTGTTTTGAGTCTTTCTCCGAGAAGACGGCAAGGAGAGATGACATGTTTTTTGGTCCTGATTTATGTACAATAAATCCGTAGTTTTAGTATGTATCTACAGCCTCAAGCCTATTCTGTTGTGCAGTTTACTCTGCTAAGTAAAGTGTGCTCAAGTCAGCAGGCTTGAGTCGCTGATTTACGTCGGAGCCAGAGATCGATGAATCTCTGCAGCGGCAAGGCTGAGAGGGAGACGGGCATATCAACCCCCAGATGCCAGGCATATCGACCCCCAGATGCCGACAGTCCGCGTAGCCGACTGATGTCACTGTTGAACACATATGGTTGGGGGGGGGCTGGCTGGTTGCCCATCGAATCTTTAAATTCAAATGGGCCAATTATGGCCCTTGGGTGGACGATGGTCTGGCAATGGACCTGTGGGGGCCAGTCTTCTTTCAGGTCCACCAGCACAGCATAAAAGCTGGCTGTGCTGCAAGCATGAGACACAGTCAGAATTGGACATCCCAGCCTCCCACCTTGTATGTTATTGGCTCTACCCGGAGGTAAGCGGGCATAGCACATGTATGTCCTTGCTGTGGAATTAATAAGTCAGCATTAATTAATGCTGTGAAATTAATATTTTGGGCCAGGGAGGAATTTGCCTGCAGACAAATTGGCCCTGTCTGGGGTTTTTTGCCTTCTTCACAGTAAGTGTCAGAACTTTTGGTGAAAAAAAAGGCATTGGGTTGGATACTTAGTCTAAGCTAAGGGGTTGGGTGTGTGGGTGTGTCCCACCCTCTGATCTAGTATCAAATTCAGGGTACCCCAGTAAAGGGGTCCAAGGGTAGAAGAAGAAGAGTTTGGATTTGATATCCCACTTTATCACTACCCTAAGGAGTCTCAAAGCGGCTAACATTCTCCTTTCCCTTCCTCCCCCACAGCAAACACTCTGTGAGGTGAGTGGGGCTGAGAGACTTCAGAGACTAGCCCAAGTTCACCCAACAGCTGCATGTGGAGGAGTGGAGACGCGAACCCCTTACCCCAGATTACCAGTTTATCGCTCTTAACCACTACTGTCCAAAAGCCCAGACGGGGCTAACAAGCCAGAGAATACAATGGTACCTTGGTTGTCGAACGGCTTTGCTCCCAAACAAATTGGCTCCCAAACACTGCAAACCCAGAAGTGAGTGTTCCGGTTTGTGTACGTCCAACGCGGCTTCTGATTGGGTGCAGGAAACGGGTTAAGTTTGGCAATGAAGGTACCACTGTACCCCCAAATTGAGACCTTGCGGGATTGCCCTATTTGCTTTGCGTCATGGGGGGGGGGGAGGGTCCTTAATCCCAGGATCGACCCCGATGGAGATATCAGCCAGCAATAGGGTTGCCTGATTCAGGATACATACCAAATGCCTATGTCAAAGCCAACTTACATCTGTAATCAATAAAGTTGTAAGCGTTTTGATCCCAAGCTGGTGTTGTGGCATTTCCGCTCCTTGTACACCTCCACTCCCCACCCTGGTGGCTGGGCATTGGCCCACAAATTTCATCTTGTTTTTGTGGTTGTTGTTTGCTTTAGGCTAGCAAAAAACTAGCTCTTACTCTGGATCAATACTATAAGTATGCAAGTTCTGAAGGTAGACAGAGATGTTTGTCAGGAAAATGACAAATAGATCCATGTAACATGATTGTTTATATAAATAGAAAGTACTTCCATTCATACATCCTTTGTCTTTTATGGTTCTGGTCCACCATGGTGCATTGATTACACTCTGGAAAGTTCCTCAACTCTCTGATAAGAGTTTTTGAGGAAACCAGAGCTCTCTGCTTGTAAACAGAAGGGTATTTTACTTAGAAAGGGGAAAGATGGATCCAAACCAATGTTTCCATTGGTCTTTCACCTGGAAATTGTATCTACACATTTGTACTGTTAGTGTAATTCTAATGCAGCTTGACATGATCATGATCATTACATTATCTAAGAATAGAAACTTATAATGTATCTTCGGAGATGGCATAAAGGCTCTATTCAGTTTTCCATTAATGTGTTTTTATGGTAACAGCAGCCAATTAGTATGTACTTTTATTTAGGAAGTATCTAAATAATAATTGGAAATTTTTGCTTTAAATCATTGATTTAAATTGGCCTTTTTTCCTTGGTGATCTAAATTGCTGAGGTAAATCACCTTGATCTTTTACAGCCTATAATTCTAGGGTCAGAGCTAAATTACTTTATTAAAAGAAATAAAAAAATTCCTTCCAGTAGCACCTTAAAGACCAACTAAGTTAGTTCTAGGTATGAGCTTTCGTGTGCATGCACACTTCTTCAGATACACATGCATGCACACGAAAGCTCATACCTAGAACTAACTTAGTTGGTCTTTAAGGTGCTACTGGAAGGATTTTTTTTATTTTGTTTTGACTATGGCAGACCAACACGACTACCTATCTGTAACTGTTTATTGAAAGAGTTATATACCATACACTGTACCTTAATCTTTCTTAAGAAAGACATTAAATACAGACTTTTTCAGAAATCCCATTTAAAAGGATATTAGTCTTCATCATTAGCTCCAACAGATTGCCTATACTCACAGAAATATTTAGGATAGAGAATAATAATAATTCTAGTACCAATATAGGTGACGTGGCTATACATCCCTAAAGGCTTGCCTTTCCCATTCTGGAGCAGTGGATTTTTGCAACAAATAAGGATGTCAGTCCAAATTTTGGCAAGTTCCAACTGGGTGTCAGTTCATGCAATATTATTCATTTGTTGCTTTGTGGTCTGACAGAAATACAATAAAGAAATAAAATCCCAACGATGGAGGAAGGAACTGTGCTTGTGTGACTCCCATCCTGCTCAGATAACTGAGGAACCCTGAGCTGCTTTCCCCCACCCACATTTTTACAAATTAACAACTTATTAAAAGTAAAATAAAACAACTTTAGCACATGCTTCCTATCATGCCTGAAAAATGAATGGAGTGCAACAGAGTTTTGTATCCAATATATTTCCCCCATTCATTAAAACATTGTCACATTCATTGTTATAATAACAGAAAAGAGCACCAGATTTTCCACCAGATTTGTAGGAATGGTGGAGAAAGTTTACATATTAAGAGAACCTCTTATATCATGAGGAAAAATATAATGATACATATGATGCAGTATTCCTCTCCCTTTCTGCTAAACTAGTGAAAATAGTATGTTTAGACAACAAGCTAAACAATACTGAGTTTTCTGAGATCTTTGCTACCTTATTGCAGTATAGAATTAGGAGGCTGTTTTGATTAATCTTTAGTTTTTGTTTATTCACCCAGGTAATTACTACTTATTGAAAGTGCCAAGTATCAATATGTACCATTCCATCACTGAAACTAGCCATCCTTTACAAGCTGAAGAGCAGGAAATAGGCATTGATCCCCTGCAAAGTTATGTGAACAAGCCTGACGAAGGTGAGTTGATCATTTTTACACTTAACGTTTTAGAAAATGTATGAGAATTTTTGAATGGCTATGTGTTTATGATGTCTTCCATCTCCCCTGCCCCAAACAAAACATAACTGAACAGAAATGTTTTAAGAAACATTTCGCTGTGTGTGTTGGTCATTCTGGCCCTAACAAAAACCAAAAACATTCAACTATTTTCATACTGAAACACTAGCCAAATGTTTAATTCCCTGTTATCTTTTCTTATAAACAAAACAGTGATATTGAAATCCACTATAGGAATCATGTAAATATGAGCTCTTTAACTCCCCCCCCCCCCCCCCATTTCTTATTACCAAAACCTGGTCGTTATTTTATGTTTCCTATTATTTCATTTGGTTTTCTTCGTGCTTTAGTAATTCATTCGGTAAAATAAGATTTAGTAATTCCCTATTAAATTTGAATTTGGCATTGTTAACACAATCCAAGCAGAACTTTCCAATCTCCCTGTACCTTTAATTGTTAATCAAAGCTGTCAACTTTGACACTCCTGTCCTAATATATTGTGTGTGATGTTCATTTGTTTCTCAAGCTAAACAAGACTGTATACTACATCTTAAAAACACTCAGGAATCGCCAACAAAGTAAAAGCACAGTGAAAGAATAAAAACAAAAACAGTTAAAATGCTTGCAGTAGTAAAAACACACTGTAAGATGTAGAGGGGCAGGGAAAAAACACTAAAGAGAAAGGAAGTGTTTTCAGTCTCTTAAGTTCAATAGAGATGATTCCAGCAAGGACATGGAGATAGTAAGCAGCAGCTGAAAAGGTCCTCACTCTTACTCACCTCATTCCTGAAAGTGGAACCATAAAGATCATAATATTTGGGCAGGCTGATGTGGCCACACAACTAGATTTATGATGATATATTGGCATACTATTTATTTTCAGGCCACAGATTTTCAGTATTGAAGGTGAAATGTAATAGAAGTTCAATGAAAACATAGTATAGTACCTTGAGTGATGCAAATTGAGTGATGAACTTCCTACCTATCTGTTATTACCGACTACTATTTGGTTCTTCGGGACGCAGGTGGCGCTAGGGTCAGCGCCTAGGGCTTGCCGATCGAAAGGTCGGCGGTTCGAATCCCTGCGGCGGGGTGCGCTCCCGCTGCTCGGTCCCAGCGCCTGCCAACCTAGCAGTTCGAAAGCACCTCCGGGTGCAAGTAGATAAATAAGGACCGCTTACTAGCGGGAAGGTAAACGGCGTTTCCGTGTGCGGCTCTGGCTCTGGCTCTGGCTCTGGCCAGAGCAGCGATGTCACACTGGCCACGTGACCCGGAAGTGTCTCCGGACAGCGCTGGCCCCTGGCCTCTTAAGTGAGATGGGCGCACAACCCCAGAGTCTGTCAAGACTGGCCCGTACGGGCAGGGGTACCTTTACCTTTTTTTATTTGGTTCTTCAGATGCTCTGCCCATACATATACAGTACTTAGAGGGGTAAGCATGACCACACACCCCTAGCCCCAATCTCAGTGTGGCTGGCCCCCTGACCTCAGCACATTACAGTGAAACATTGGAAAGGGGTGTCCACGCAAGTGTAGCTAAATGTGCATAGGTATCCTTTTCAGATACTCTGCACAACATACAAAGGCTACTTGTGTAATAGGACTTTTAATTCTCTTCTCCCCCTCCAACCCCCTGTGTGCACTCAGAATTTGCTTCATGGAGTAGGAAATGAAGGAGAAGCCCCATTGTGTGAGGGGATGCCCACTTATGCTATGTTGGATCTCAGCCTCTGTTGCTGAATGTAGACAAATGTAGGTCTTAATAATTGTGGCTATTTGTTGTTGTTTAGTCATTTAGTCGTGTCCGACTCTTCGTGACCCCATGGACCAGAGCACACCAGGCACTCTGTCTTCCACTGCCTCCCGCAGCTTGGTCAAACTCACACTATCCAACCATCTCGTCCTCTGTCATCCCCCTTTCCTTGTTCCTTGTGCCCTCAATCTTTCCCAACACCAGGGTCTTTTCCAGGGAGTCTTCTCTTCTCATGAGGTGGCCAAAGAACTGGAGCCTCAGCTTCAGGATCTGTCCTTCCAGTGAGCACTCAGGGCTGATTTCCTTAAGAATGGATAGGTTTGATCTTCTTGAAGTCCATGGGACTCTCAAGAGTCTCCTCCAGCACCATAATTCAAACGCATCAATTCTTCGGCGATCAGCCTTCTTTATGGTCCAGCTCTCAATTCCATACATCACTACTGACCATAGCTTTAACTATACGGACCTTTGTCGGCATTATTCAGCAGCTAATGCAGGGGAGCAGAGCCACAGAGCTGGCCCTCCATTCACCAGCATCACTGTTGCTCGTAGCTCTGAGTCATAACTGAGGTTGGGGCTGCACAGATGCCCCAGTTGGAGTGCCAGATTGGCAGCACTGGCTCATCCAGCACACCCTCATAGCCCTTCTCTCACTATTGCCCCAGCCCTGCCCAGGAAAACAGCAGTTATGCTGGTGTCAGGAGAGTGGCTTGGTCCCACCATACAAGCCCACTACCGCTGTAAGTACATTTTGAAATTATGATAGAATTATCCTACTTGTTCCTTCCCCGAGGGCACAAAAATAGGGGAAATGTTATGATAATCAAATGCCTTGTTGTTCATGCCTTGTTGTTCATATCTGGCTTATCAAAAATCAGTGAACTTAATAATTCAATGTGTCTTCAAAAATTAATGTGCTTTTATGTAAATTATGTTCACAGTTACTCAAATATTTGGTTATCCAAATATTTTACATTACACTAGTCCAACAGAATGTATCATTCATATTTAAAAGTTTGGACATACTAGGAAGCTATTTTAATGAAACATTTTTAAGTTCATGATTGCTTGGTTTTTCTCAGCCTACATCAATTAATAGTATAGAATAAAATGTTAGTTCTTAACCATGATTTTTAACATCTTTGGGAAGTATTTTTAATCAGTTGTACTTTGTGTGTGTGTGCGCGTTTGTGCGTGCCTTGAGCAATTAGTTACCTAGACACAGAAGACTTTATAGTTTTTATCTGAACCTTAACATTGCTGCAACATACAAAGTTATTAGTATTGAATTGATGTTTAAAAGTGCCATTAATTCATTTACCCCAAATGTTCATTAACAATGTAAATGTATGCTGATGTTCTATGAGACAAGGAAGTGACTAATGACTCTTCGCACTAACAACACTTAAAATGAATAGAAACTTAAGATAGCTAATCTTGAAGTAATCAAGGCCCTCATTCAGCTTAGCTTCTCTGTATGCTCTAAAACAGCTGTCAACTGTTAAAAATATATACACAACACACAGATACGCACATGCGAAGATAGAGATATGTAAATACATGGTTCCCCAAAGTCATAAAGGTTACCAACCATAGTACATTTTTACGTTCTATATGTAAATATTTTATATAAAGCATCCATTTCATCTTCATGGCTTTTTTACAGTGAAACACAGACTGCATTTTAATTTAGTGCCATATGCATCCAAGATTCATCATCTCAGTTTTATGCTATTATTTAAAATAAGGTATGCAGCAGATATTAGGGGTGGAGTGGACTTTATGTAATTTTCCTATCCCAAATGTTGCAACTCAGGAATTTAATATGAAGGGGCAGGATGGGCTCTGTATCTAAGAGATCATTGCATTATAGGAATTAATGAATCACGGTAGCAAGACTGTCACTATTCAAGAACAGCTATAGCTGCCTCCAGTGACACTGTTGGATCTCCGAGCATCCCCAGAATATCATTCATTTATTCAGTACATTTCTATGCTATCATAACTAATCTCAGGGTGGTTTACACATATATGATTATTAAAACAATAACCCACAGTAAAACAATAAACCTGCAGGCTGTATGTCTGCATACAGCATGAGAAGCACCTACAGACTGGAATCATTCTCAGTTTATTGACCTTCATCCAGCCCACCACTGCATCCAGGGACTATTCAGGACTGGTACAACCTCACTTGGCTCAGTTGACAAGGTGAAATAGTGTTGGGTGTCATCAGCATACTCATAGCATGGAATCATAGAATTGTAGAGCTGGAAGGGGTCCTGAGGGCCATCTCGTTCAACACTGCACTGCAGGAATCTCAACTAAAGCATCTATGACAGATGGCCATCCAGCCTCTGAAAGAGAGTCCATTCCACGGTTGAACAG
The DNA here is from genome assembly GCF_951804945.1 of Podarcis cretensis. Classification (NCBI taxonomy): domain Eukaryota; kingdom Metazoa; phylum Chordata; class Lepidosauria; order Squamata; family Lacertidae; genus Podarcis; species Podarcis cretensis. Next base: position 39,635,032 of record NC_137181.1, on the reverse strand, counting down.
CCCTTACCTTGCTCCACATCTCTTGATGATCATACCCTCTAGATTCCTCCAAGGATGGGGGCATTGTCAAGCTCAATATGTGCAAGGGGTTTGGACAGCAACCGAAAAAAGGTGATCCATCAATTGGCTCAAGTTGCGGGCAGCCAGGTTGGCTTTGGTCCACTTTGCACAGCTTCAGCACCATTCCACGTGTTGATATGCACTGACAACGCCACTGCAAAATCTCACATTGTGTGTCAAGGGGGTTGGCATCCCTTCAAAGGGAAGCAACTCTTCAACTAGGCCGAAAAACAGCAGTTACCTGTGCCACAATTGATGTGGAGGGCACCATATTGGCTGTCCCAACTATAAGCAATGGTAGAAATACTGCCGACATTGCTTTTTCAAGAGTAGCCAAGAAATCAATAACAGTCACTGGGAGTATTCCAGTAAATATCTCAGCTTTGACCATCTCTGGAAGCTTCTCAGACTCTTTGTGTGTTGCCTTAGTGATACACCGTAGGTGTAGAAAAGACAATTGGTGTATCACTTCTAAACTTTTGTCTTGTAATAATGGTATCTTTAGCTTCTTGAACAATGTTCTACTGTCTATCATTCTTTATTTTCACGTGTGCTTTTCCTTTTGAATATTAGAACATGCTTCCATGTGGATGCTTTGTAAATAATTTCAGCACTCTAGGTACAAATGTTGGTAGGTGTATTTCCTTGCATCATGTGGTGGTTAGAAATAACTAAGTGTTGTATCCAACTATGTAGATAGATGCTGAGCAAAACAGGAAATTATAATGCTTTGGCAGGTGTTTAGGATATCATTCAAAAATATTATCTGGAATAGGATGCTAATGGTGATGAACAATTCAGGCTGTGTAGAACATTTGCTGCTGAAACTTATCCAGTCTGCCATATTTTATTCCCTCTAAATAGCAGCAAAGCTTTCTTCTGCTGCTTCCAACACCAGATGCTTACTTAGCAAGCTTTTAATAGTCATTTATTAATAATAGCTTCTGTGTAGTTTGCTTTTACTTGAACAGCTACAGATCTGTAGTGACAAAGGCCATTGGCATATCACTTTTCCACTTATGTCTTGTAATAATTTTCCCTGTCACTTGCTTCTTAATCAGTGTTGTCCTCTTGTCTTGTAATCACTTTAATATTTCCATATACAGTGTTCTTTTTTGGATAGAGCATTAAACACAGTGAGCATCACTGTTATATTTTTTTCAAGAATTACACTATAATTCACATAATACATGCATACATACATACATACATACATACATATATATATTTGTGCCAATTTAAGCAAGTCAGTGCCCCAGTATTACCTGGACCTTGAGACTACTTTGACAGTCAGTGTCTCAGATATCTCTGATAAGGAGCTTAAGACCCACTTTGAATATCCTGCTTTTTATGACCCACTCTAGCAATTAGCTAATGATCTGTGCATATATTGAAAACTCGTTTTTTAAAAATCCTGAAGTGGTTTTCTAAGAAACCTCCATTTGTGGAGCTACCCTTAAGGTTGGTGCAGAAAGCAGCAGGTACCGTATTTTTCGCCCCATAGGACGCACCGGCCCATAGGACACACCTAGTTTTTTGGGGGGGAAATAAAGGGGGAAAAATTATTTCCCACCCCCCAGGTGTGAGGCTGGGACGGGGGAAGCCCGAGCTTCCCCCCACCCCAGCCCCCAGAACAGGCTGCTATCCGCTAGCCGTGGGAGAGCCGCGTGACTTCGCGCAGCTCTCCCACGGCTAGCAGAGCACTGCGTGAAGCCCGAAGCTTGGGGCGTGCTGAGCTCAGCGCGCCCCAAACTTCTGGGTGCCGGCAAGGTCTCCGCTAGCCGTGGGAGAGCCGCGCGACTCTCCCACGACTAGCAGAGGGCTGCGTGAAGCCCGAAGCTTGGGGCGTGCTGAGCTCAGCTCAGCGCTCCTGGGTGCCGGCAAGGTCTCTGCTAGCCATGGGAGAGCTGCGCCCCAAGCTTCTGGGTGCAGGCAAGCTCTCCGCTAGCCGTGGGAGAGCTGCGTCTCCCACGGCTTGCAGATAGCTTCCTGAAGCCTGCATTCGCTCCATAGAACGCACACACATTTCCCTTTCATTTTTGGAGAGGAAAAAGTGCATCCTATAGGGCGAAAAATACGGTAAGTTCCTAAATGCATTCAGTATAATAGCTGTTCTGAAAGAACTGCAGTGGCTGCCAGTTAACTATCAAGCCAAGTATAAGGTTTTAATACTGAGCTATGAGGCCCCAAACAGCTCAGAACCAGGTTGTCTGAAAGAATATCGTCTCCTGTATTGACCAGACCAGCCACAGCGATTTGTGGAGGACCTGTTCACTGTACCACAGCCTGCAGTTGTCCACCACACGGTGGTACATACCTTGTGGAATGATCTCTCCTGGAGATCAGGCAGGCACTGAGTATTGGGTTCCTACACCAGCAATTTAAAATATCCTTCTTCATCCAAGCTTTCGTTGGCTGCTAATAACTTCTGGCTTCCCCTGCTATTGTATTTGTGTTGTTTTACTGTCATTTTATTGATTTGGCTTTTTATTGTTAGATTTTGTTATGTTGTTTATTCTTCTATAAAAAATATTTTTTTAAAAATATAAATAAATAAATAAATAAATAAGGTGAACATAAAGGACCCCTGGGTGGTTAAGTCCAGTCGAATTTGACTGTGGGGTGCAGCACTCATCTTCACTTTCAGGCCAGGGGAGCCGACGTTTGTCCGCAGACCGCTTTTCTGGATCATGTGACCGCTTCTGGCACGCGGGACACCATGACAAGTGCCAGAGCCTATGGAAATACCATTTATCTACCCACCACAGCAGTACCTATTTATCTACTCATGCTGGTATGCTTTCAAACTGCTGTGTTGGCAGGAGCTGGTACAAAATATGCAGGTACATAAAAATAACCACTGTAATGCTGGAATGAAGCTTGGATGGAGAGAAATACTGAGAAAACATATATTTCTTCTTTGTTTACCCATTAATAACGTAGTGCTGAATTGCTAATCCACTTCAGTACAGCAGCCAGTTTGGAGAGGGGTGGGGAACTAAGCAGAAAGCCTAATGTGTGTGTACACTCTGGCTTTCTAGATTTGTCATTTAAATGTTAAGTTGCAGTACAAATGTCAACATTTGGACCAGTTGGCTTCATTCTGTCCTAAACCTCTGTCATCTAAGACATATAATATAATTGCTGTCATTGTCTTCAGTATAGCTGTAGGAGGAGGTGTTACTTGGGGACATTTAAAAATACCTTCATATGTACCTGATGATTTTTTTTTTTGCCTTTTTCAACACAGTGTGTATTATTTATGGACAATCTGGCCTTTTTAACAAAGAAAAATATGCCTGTGCTTATACTGCCATTTCTACAAACAAAACAGCTGATACTTTAATGAACACCATACTGAGGGCCATGCAGGACATAAGGCGAATTAAGCAGGTTACAAACTGCACATCTTCTATTTAGATATAGGAGATCTTCCCGAGCCCGAACAATTAGTTGGACTAATCAGACAAGCCGACAGTCAGAAACAGAAGGAGACCATTTGTATCAATTTAAACAACATAGCTGGTAATGAAGTGAAATAGCCACACTGAATAGTTTTCACCTCTACTTGGGTTAGTACTGTTCTAATAGAATCTTTCATCTCCCTAAAAAGAAATACCCATGTTTAACAAAAGCCAATTACCTGATGTTGGCAAACTTAAGGGTAAAGGGATAACATGGTGTGGACCTAGAATTGTTTAAAATTCTGGAGTCAAAAGTTGAATCTTGGTTACTTTGTTTAAATAGTTGAATGTGGCTCTCCATTCATAAGAGTTCTTTTTAAGTGACAACAATTCAGCTGTTTAGTCTGGAATACATTAATAAAGAATCTCCAGCATTTTTGTTTTGCTCTTTTACAACATGTATATGAAATGTAGAACAAATACATTGTGAGTTGCCTTGATTTCCTTTTTAAAAATAATAATTATCTACAGCATTTAATTCATATAATGCAGGCACGTCCAACTTCCAAGAGACTGCGATCTGCTCCCACTATAAAAAAAACTGGCAGTGATCTACCCATCTAAGTTGTTGAGCTTTTTTCGGGGGAGCATCAGCCGAAGTTGTTGACCAGGGACACCCTGTGATATAATGCTATGAAAGTAATTACTGATTGTCTTCTTTCCCATCATTCTGTATGAGGCAAAATCACAAACCCATTCAGAACAATTGCAAAGTTTCTACTAAAAGCAGTAAAATGGGCATTTAAAGCAATGCATTTTCAAACATGACTAATTTTATCAGGTGTGCCAATATTTGTTTAAAATGTCCTTCTGCATTCCTCTTGTGCACCATGGAAATGATGAAACTGTATTTTCATAAAATGTATTTTCATACTGAAAATTTTTGCAAAAAAAAATTAGTTGCTCTTCAGATATGTTACATTAGCTTGGTTCACACACCACTTTGAACCATAGTTTAAATAAACTTTGGTTTAATGAGAATGGGCAGCATGCTTATACACACTGCTGTAATTATGGTCGCTTTACTCCCTCCCTGCTCCTTCCACACTGCCAGGAGATAAACTTGTCCAGCTTAGCATCATGTCCAAGGCCTAGGGTTGTGGTTTATTTCTCTCCAAAGAAACCACTAGTAACCAATGTTTGTTCTTGGCTTACTCTTCCTGGTTTGTGGAGAAACAAATCAGAAGCCCAGATTCAGATGTAACACTAAGCCAGACCAAGGCTTGTTTTCCAGCACAGTGATAGGAATAGGGAGCAGGGAAGAAAAGCAACCACGATTTCACAAGCAGGTTGTGCACTAACTTTAAGTTTATTTTAACTATGGTTCAAAGTGATGTGTAAATGTGAAAAATTAAGTTTGCATGCCAACATAGTTTTTGAGCTGTGAATGATTAAGTCAAAAACAGTAAGAGTTTTATTAAATAAAGCAGTATGCTCTGCTGGGAAGCATTGAACTGGAGCTTTTAAAAAGTTAAGGTTGGGAAAGAACAATGTTGACTACTTGCCATATTTTGTATTTATATAACACTTTATTGATAACTACCTTATTTTTATTTTTGTATATTGTGCAGAGGGCAGGGAAGGTGCCTAAAGTCCCAATAAGTCCCTTATATATGTTATGAGATTTGATGTGGGAATTTCCCAGTACACAGTTCATTCTTAGACACTAGTTTGTCCAGTGGGATTTATGAAGTGTGTGTGTTTCTTTTGAGCAGCAGATTCCCATGCCAATGTTGCAATCAAATCTTCAGATTCAAAAAGGGTTTTGGTTTTTACCCTGAGCAATTCATGTAGCACACGTGCATCTGCTTTTCTGTTTGTAGTACAGAACCCTCATGTGAAATGGTCATCAAATGTATTTAATAAGCTGTTGTTTCAGTCTTGAAGAACAAATTGCAGCAGGGTGAGGCCTGGACAGATGTTTATCACTGCAGTTTGTTATAAATGTTTTGTACCAGGTTCTTGAGTTGAAACTTTCAGGCTAGCAAACAGGACTTGCTCACAGGCCCCGCATATTCTCCAGGTTGCAAATAGGTAAAGGTAAAGGTACCCCTGCCCGTACGGGCCAGTCTTTACAGACTCTGGGGTTGTGCGCCCATCTCACTTAAGAGGCCGGGGGCCAGCGCTGTCCGGAGACACTTCCGGGTCACGTGGCCAGCGTGACATCGCTGCTCTGGCCAGAGCCAGAGCCGCACACGGAAACGCTGTTTACCTTCCCGCTGGTAAGCGGTCCCTATTTATCTACTTGCACCCGGAGGTGCTTTCGAACTGCTAGGTTGGCAGGCAAATTGACAGGTTGCAAATAATTGGGTACAAAAAAAGCAAAATAATTGGGTACAGTTTTAGTGTAAAATACCCCAATGTAAAGCATTCTCTGCTTTTGTTTTTTCCAAGCAAGGTGATAATAAAGTATTAAAATGGAAACGGTGGGCAATAGCCATTGTTGTACAAGGGCACATGATAGGGCTTTTCCTTATCCCTCTGTCACTGATGCTTCTAGTGCCCTCCAAACTATTTTAGAGGTTCTCACAAACCCAACCTCCTGTGCAGATTTTGAGGGTGGGGGCTGCAATAGAAAGGAAACCCTGTTCTGCTTGTGGAGGTCAGTTCCACAAGCAGGCTGACACAGATATAGCATCCCATAGGCTTATACCGCTGATACTTATTTATCATTAGGCACTGCAATAGAAGTTGTTGTTTTATGTAGCTACAACAGAATACTATAAAAATTAACCATCAAAGCAAACTAACTAAAGTCCTATCCCAAGAAGCTTACTGTATATAACAGAGGCACTGCGTTATCAAGGAAACCAATAAACCTACTATGTTAAGACTGGGTTCCCAAACAGGATCTTTTCAGACACCCCTGTTGGCGCCTTCCAAGATTTCCCTACCCACCCCAATTTTTAACTTTTTTTAAAAAAAGGTAGGAGGTTGGTATTTTTGTTTTTTGGCGGGTGGGAGTTGCTTTTTGGGGGAAGAGTGCTTTCTTTTCTGCATTGGGACAGCTGTAGATTGTCTGAGCAGTGCCAGTTTTCTTTTGTGACATGAGCATTTTGTGGTACCCACAAAAGGGTGAGGACTCCTCTGTTAAGTCATAATAGAACTGTCACTTGCCTGCACATCATTATGTTTTTCAGTGACTCCCAGAGCAGACCTCTTGGGCTAGTTTGTTATCTGAGCTAATGGCTATAAAGAAATTTCTGTACAATTAATTGGGAAATGGAAAAATTTCTAACAGTTGCATTTCATGTAAGAAAAGGCCAGGGGATGAAAGGTTGGATTACTTAAGTTTACTTAATTACTGTTCCCATTCTACTTCATGATGGTTTTGCTTCTTCCATCTAGAAATCTATACAATTAAAATTAGAAAGAGAAAAGTAAATCTCTCTCTGTGTGTGAAATATATGGCTAGCAACATAATGGTATAATAGTATTTTTTCCCCTGTTACGATTTGTGGAACTTTTAAGACTCCCTTAACATGCACAAGGACAAACAACAGTTGGAAAGGAAAGATGAGAACCATTTGGTCACCCAAACATTGGTCTTTAGCAGTTGTTCTTACAATATTAAATCTTTCATAGTTTTATCATTCATGCTTATTAATCTAAGAATTTATTCACACTTCCAAGGTGAGCTTACAATTATACTCTCTCTCTCTCTCCACATACACACACTAACAAAATACAGAATGAAGCATCACAAGATAAAAACCAGTAGATCAAATTCTTGTTTACAGCAAAGTTTGTTGTTTGAATTTTGACTGCAGTTCTGTATTTCTCTATAAAGAGCTCTACTCTTTGAAATGTTCTATGTTGTTGAAGTCCCTGGTTTGGTTTTGGCAGGAGAAAGATGATAGACCCAGTCTAAAGTTCTCTGGGGCTACAGTCTGCACATGAATGTCTGTAGGGGTAGCTACTGTCCAGTTCATATGAGTGACTTCATGCCATGAGCAGAATCTTCTGTGTTGAAATGTATCAGCAAGACCCTGCTCCCATGAATCACTGTGTACAATTCAGAAGTGCTGGACTGGGTGGTGCCACCTATTTTATGGGGAAATTAGAAGCTCAAAAGTCTAATGAGATATGATGGCAACACAGTTCCACATGTTAGAATATGTTCATGCCAAACAAGTGTATGGCAGAGTGGAGACCATTTTTAAGTTTAGAAAATGCAGGAGGGTCCAAATGTGTGAGGCCAGAGTGCTTGCTATGCCTGAACCCCCACAAAAATAAGCACATCAGAACTGAATTTCTCCCAGGAGGACTAGCATCCAGTCTCAGGGTGCAGCCAAGGGAGAGGTAAACTGTAGATGGGTTCAGCAGTCCCCTTATGCCTGTTCTTCTCTGCACAGAAGATGCTCTCTGCTCCCCATTTTAATATTTGTTTGACAGTAACTTCTATTATAAAACACGATTGCATATAGTTAGACTCTAAGTACACTGCCATTCAGTTTTCAATACCATATGCCATATACTAAATAAAAGAAAAATAAAATGTCATTCATACAGTCTTATGTGTGGACTTAATAGATCATTGTGAAAAGAACATGCTAATATTTTCCAACTTAGAAGGACTACAAACTGAGCCATAGAAATTCAGAAGTGGCTCAGTGGCTCAACACACTTAATTTTCTTCTCTCTTCCATTAAAATAACATCTGTTCTGGCCACCAGTCAGCAAATCAAATTTGATGAGCATTCATCTGAGCGCAAGGTAGAAATGCCTACTAATGGACAGATTTATGATTCCTCCCCCTTCTTAACAAACCTCTTAAATTTTTGAATTAAAAAGTAAACAGAAATAACTATAAGACCTTTATAAAAGAAATGAAGTGGCAAACACATCTTTTTCCATAATCATTCAGTTTAAAACAACAATTAAATAATAAGAAAAAAGCAGTATTAGTAAAAATAGAGAAAAGTTTAACTTCCTTTGGAGTTTACAGATTGTATACACACAAACCATATTCTTCCTTATATCTCAGTATTCCAGTGCACTGAATTACGCAGAACTGGTAATGTTTTAATTACGGTAATTCCAAAACTTTGCATTTACTTTTTCTTTGCCCTTTCCCCCTTATTGCTAGATTGATGTATAATATATTCTGCATAGGTGGTGTATTAATTACAACTTCACTTTATTTTATAAACATTGCTAATAAAAATATATAGGTAGCACTCCATCATGCCAATTGGGCATGGTGGGGTGTGTGTGTGGCTGCACACACCATTCTTGTTGCTGGATCAAAGACTTGTGGTCAGTAGTGAACAGATGGTGCTGATCACCTATTTGGAAAGGTGGAAAGATGGTGGGACTAGGCCTGCTTCCAGCGGGTGATTGGTGTAGTCAAAGCTGAAAACGCTAGCCATCTGTTGAATGGGGCTTTGGGCATAGGTATCTCTGGATCGTGGCCCATTCCAGTAAATCATTTTGAGATGTAACTTGATTATGCAAAGTATGTTCGCATGCACTTTCTTTTATTTAAATCCACAATTACTGATTCGTAATGTGCAGACTTTTACTTCTCCACCTCCCCACTTGGGGCAGTCTGTCATCATTCCACAACCTCCCTGCCCCCTCAACTGTCATCTTGCCCCTCTGCTTTCAATGCCAAATTTCTAGCTTAGCACATGGGGGTACAGTGACCTTCTGTTTCAGTACAGGATGTCAGTAAGCAGCCCCGTTATAAACATCTGTTGATAATGGAAAATGCTGAAGTAAAATTTCACTGTAGTGGAAAGTTGGGTAAAATTAGTTTCAGGGTTATGTTTCCATACACATTACGTACAATACATAAATAGATATGTTGTCTTTGCAGGTATATTTATAACTATTTTCAGAGTGTACATTGTAAGTGTTTCAGGTGACACTGGGCACCTAATTTATCACCAATAGCAACTTTTAGACATTACTTTTGGTAAATTGCAGGACCACCACATTCACAGGGCAGAAGCAGAGTTAAGAGTTCTGCAGAATGAGGTTGTAAAATTGTCAATTACTTCACATTGCAGTTGGTACTTATATTCTAGAATGCAGGTAAAAAGCTCCTGGACTGTTTTAAACTAAGATGTGATAGTTTTCTGTGTGGAAGGAGAATTTTATGTGAGGAACTATTCAGAAATGTGAATTCCCATTTTCTGTCTAAAGTAGCATGAATCAGAATTTGGCCACCTTATTCTGTGCAACTTAGACCAGGACCACATATGCAGCAGAATAAAGTGAGAATGAAGTGGCAGGATGGACTGCAAACAGCATTCTCCCCCCCCCCAAATATTTCCCCCTAAATTTTAAAAAGGAATCATTTCAAAGTAGAAAACTAACATACCAGCATGTGCTAGGTATTCTGTTTGTGCAGGACGACCTGAAGCCTAAACTAGCTCTACACTTCACTCTTAGCATTTTCAGATTCTATTGCCTCTCAATACTGAATTGTGGACTATTTATTTTTATTATTATTTATTTCATAAAATTTATACACCACTTGATTGTAAAAAGAAACCAGAACCCTAGACCATAGTTCATACTTACGTCCAGTGGCAAAGGAGCCACTGCATGACTGTTCTTGTGCACTGATGGAAATAATGTGAAAAGTCCTGGACCACGCACGGGGAAAAGCCCACCAGTGACTTCTCCCCTCTCCAGTATCAGCATTTCAGAAATTGTTTTGGTGTCAGCATACAGAAGAGCTCTGTTAAGGCTGTCATCTCACATGGTTTGGGGCTTTTATATTACCCGTGCATTGCAAGAAGAAGGATTGTAGCAACTCCTGCGCAGCTAAAGTAATTTAAGAACCCATGCTTGGCTCCCAGACAATTGCCTGGAACAGCATTTTTGTTGAGTATGACGCAGAAAAAGAGAAAAGGTACTGTGCCACTGCTGCTAACATCAGATGTTCAAAACTCATGGGGGAGGTTCTAAAAATATGCTTCGTGCAAAATGAAGTCTTCAGAAAACATTAGAGTTAAGGTATGTGTGTGTTCTCTCTCACACACACATTTACATCAGATTAAATAAATAAATAAATAAAAATTAGCATTATTCCAAAGGGAGGTTTTAAGGGTGACAGCCTGTCCATTTGGACAGAGACTGAAGGAAGAATTGCATCAGGACAGGCTGGTGAACTAACACAACTGCAGGTTCATCTGATCTTCCATTTTAATGTATTTTTTTCATCTGCATAAGTTATGCTCTAATAAAAATTAAAGAGCAAGTTGCATTTGGAAGATCAGGTCATCGTAATTCATTGACATTAGGCCACATAACTGAATAATGTCTTACTTCAGTGAAATACATCAAATGAGATCAACAATTATGACTCATAAACATGCCTCGCAGGCATAAAACAGCAGGGAATTAGCATGTGAGGCTGATAAATATGCATGTAAATAAGCTCCCAAAGGAATAACATGGGTTTGATTGATAGGTTTAGAATTGGAACATATGTAAACCCCTTTATTCCTCATTCTGGTGTAGCTAAGTAAAGATGCACTTTACTTGTTAAAAAGTTTCAATAACTTTGTAAATCTTTACTTCACATCTGTGTGCGTGTGTGACTGTCACTTGTAAGATGAATTGAACTGTCTGTAGGGAAGATGGCCTCCTCCTGGAACACAAGTGTAGAGCCATCTTTGTAGGAAGATTGTTTTTACATAGCCCTGAATCGTAGCTCAGTTGGTAGAGCTTGAGACTCTTAATCTCAGGGTTGTGGGTTCCAGCCCCATGTTGGGCAAAAGATTGGGCTAGATGACCCTCGCGGTCCCATTCAATTCTAGGATTTTGTGTTAAAATGATGTGTAAACAAATTTTGCCCTTATGATCACATAGTTTTATCTTAATGTGTATGAGTTGTTAAGGCTTTCCCCAAAACTTTTTAATTGGTGAGGTATAGGGTAGTATTAAATTCTTCAGGTGACAGTGTTCTGTAACAGTTTTCTGAAACGCTTTTGCGACAAGAATATAGCAGCATCTGTCCATCTTTATAAGTAGATAGTACACAAATTGCTAATTTGCCCTGATAATTTTTTTACTGTTTGTTTTGTTTTATTTCATTTTTTGCTTGATTATGTTTTAACCCGCCCTAGGATGCTTTTCTTTTCTTTTTTTTTTGTAATGAACAGCACACTATAAATACTTTAAATAAATAAAACAGCAGTGATTAAGATCTGGTTAAAAGGAAGTTTGTGTAGCTCAGTGGCACTTCACATGCTTTGTATGCAGAATATTCCAGGTTCAATACCCAACAATTTCAGATATGGCTAGGAAAAGCTGTTTCAACCCTAGAATGTAGCTGCCAATCAGAATAGACAATACTGAGCTAGCTAGATCAATGATCTGACTTAGTAAAAACTAGCTTTCTGTGGTGTTTTGAAGCATTTTTAAGCTATTTTCACAGCTTTGAGAGGTAAGGGATAGGCAACAACAACAACAACAACAACAATTCCAGCAGCTTCAAGATTAAATTAAGATTATTGGCAGCTGGGGGAAATGTTGAATGCTTTCTTTCCACGTATGATCTTACATCTCCACTTGTTTTAACTAAAGAGGGAGTGCTACCAGAGGTCAGCCCATGCTAGAGTAAAACATCAAAATTTAATAGCTTTTTGTCTTCAGAATGCCTAACATGTCTTGCACAATACCACCAAGAGAACTGATTTGCACTAAAACAAACTTCCTTATTGACCCTTACAAAACATCTTTTTAATAAACGGTTTATCAAATTGCAATATTTCTAATTCTTCAGAAAAGTATCAGAACTCAATGTATTTTAAGAACATTAAAAGATTTAAATGGCATGTACTACATGGACCATCTAGGTAGAGTAGGGGATTTGATTGTAACTGTAATTAGACTGAATGTCAGAATTCTTGTTTCCCCACCCCTAAAATAATCTTGATTTACCAATTGATTCTTTTGCCTTATTTTATGCTAAATAGATAATTTGTAATTTATATCTCTCAAACAATTCCCAGTTGGATTTTTCATGCACTGAAAAGTCAGATGCCTGACATTACTGTGCAAAGTTAAGTGTTTGGGGTTAATGAACAGCATTAAATTTTATGAAGCCATGTCCACTAGATGTTAAAAGAAGCTTAAGGGAACTTTCTAACAGATAAAAAATTAGCATTGGCACGGAAGAATGCCTGAGGGAGCTCAGTTCTGTGTAAAGTATAGCTGGGTGGCATATAGACATTCTATCATTAGGATAAATATTTCTGTTAGGAAATTGATTTTGTCTCTGCAAAATGATCACTGTACTGATGCATAGGTACCATGTAAAATATAGCTAGAGATCCTGAGGCAGACCTTTGTAAGTAAATATTGAAATTCTCTCAGGGCTCATGCATGGTATTGCAGTATGAACACTCTATTTATAGCTGGTTTATATTTAAGCCCTTTACGCAAGAAGTAATATGTTGGTTTCATCATACTCTTGTTCTGTTTCTGGCTGTGTCTTGGAACAGCAAAAAATATATGCTTATCCTGAATTTCCAAGGTTGCCTCGTTTAGCACTATTAGATTTTACTGGCCACATTGCTAAATTACTTTCTTAGTGACGGAAATCTTCTCTACACCACTTCCATACATAGATCTCATCACCAAATCATTATAATGGAAAAGATCCAGTGGAACATGTTGTAAGTCTCATTGCTCAGAAACATCTTAAAGGTAAAAGACCCCTCTTGTCTTTGTCCATGGAGTTTTCTTGGCAGGGATATTGGAGTGGCTTGCCAGTTCCTGCTCCAGGTAGTGATGCTTTTGAATTATGGTGCTGGAGGAGACTCTTGAGAGTCCCATGGACTGCAAGAAGATCAAACCTATCCATTCTGAAGGAAATTAGCCCTGAGTGCTCACTGGAAGGACAGATCGTGAAGCTGAGGCTCCAGTACTTTGGCCACCTCATGAGAAGAGAAGACTCCCTGGAAAAGACCCTGATGTTGGGAAAGATTGAGGGCACAAGGAGAAGAGGACGAGATGATTGGATAGTGTTCTCGAAGCTACCAGAATGAGTTTGACCAACCTTCAGGAGGCAGTGGAAGACAGGAGTGCCTGGCGTGCTCTGGTCCATGGGGCCACGAAGAGTCGGACATGACTAAACGACTAAACAACAACAACAAAAGACCCCTGGACAGTTAAGTCAGTCAAAGGCGACTGGGGTGCGACACTCATCTCGCTTTTCTGGCTAGGGCGACTGGTGTTTGTCCACAGACAGCTTTCCAGGTCATGTGGCCAGCATGACTAAACCACTTCTGGCGCAACAGAACACTGTGATGAGTGCCAGAGCGCACATCAACGCCGTTTACCTTCCCACTGCTGTGGTATCTATTTACCTACTCGCACTGGTGTGCTTTCGAACTGCTAGGTTGGCAGAAGCTGGGACAGAGCAATGGGAGCTCACCCCATCGCATGGATTCGAACTGCCAACCTTCTGATCAGCAAGCCTAAGAGGCTTAGTGGCCTAAAACCTACCTGACAGGTATCTGGCCAACATCTGCTGCAGGAAAGGAAATGTGAAAATCTCCCTAACAGTTTTTGTGCTACTGTTCCTTTAGTTAGGAAGTTCTTTCCTATTCTCAATGCAAATGTCCATGCTGGCTAGAATCTCTTTATTCCTGATAAAATATACTGATGTCCCTCTTCCTGCTCTCTATGATTTATTCTCCTTTCATCTTTAAGGCCCAGCTGACATCATTTGCCTTTAAAGGTGTGGCGGGAATATAGCATACTATCCCCACTCACTTCTGTTTAGATGTGATTATACTGAAGCAGAACACTGATCCAACTAGCTCAATATTGTTTATACTGACTGGCAATGGCTTTCCTGATTTCAAACAGGGGTCTCTACCTGAAGATGCTGAGGATTGGATCTGGGACTTTCTGCGTGTAAAGTAGATGCTCTGTCACTGAACTGTTTCCCCCATTCAAATCTCCTGTTACTATAAGATCCAAGCATATCTCTTTGACATAGGAACTGCTTCCAGTTTGGTCTGGTCTCATGCCACTACCAGAGGTCTGGAAATAAGTCAAATGGGCAACATATAAATAATAAAGTTGTTGTTGTTGTTACACGAAAGTAATACTAGTGAAAATAGTTAGCAAAATGTGTACATTGGTCAAAATTGCATATAAAGTGCTTGTTTGAGGAAAATCACACTAAAATGCTGATGAATTTTCATAAGGATTTTTTTTTAAAAAAAATCACATATAGCTGCAAAATGTGGAGAATTTAATTTAAGATTGGGGAAAAAGAGAAACAGAGAGAAGTGAAATTGACAGATCATTATATTGTTGAGAGCTATATATTGAACGATGGAGCAGTGAGGACAAGGGAATCTTTGTAGGTGAGCAAACAGATTTTCAGCGTGAGTTGGTATCCTGATTAATTTAAATGACAGGCAGTTTTGTACCCCCCCTCCTGTTTCTTGCAGTTAATGGGGAAGACCTTGGGAGTGACACAGCTTTGTGGCAGGGAACTGCTGAATCAGAATAAATGTGTACAAAAACACTTTATGTTAGAGTTACAAACTATGCAGTAATACACACATCTCATGTTTCCTTCCTAGCTAACCACCAATTATCAGAATGGCAGATCAGTTCGAGTCCCAGATGAATTTCTGAAATGTTTAACTGTCTTGCTTACTCAGATGATTCATTAGGTTGGGCAACATTTGTGTAGGTTTGATGATGAGCATATCATTTCTATCATGCACACATTGTCTACAGCAGACCAAACACTAGGATTGATTCTAACCTAATTAATTTGACAGAGCCAAAGTTTATTTATTAATTTTCTTAGCAGTCTTTGAACTGAATTTAGTTCTTAAGGTAACTTATTAAAAATAACAAATAATAGCTTTAAAGTTTAAGGCAACCACATTTATTAATATTGTAAATTAAAATATTAACATACAGCAAGGGGAAAAAATCAACAAAATTAAAAAGTAGAGCTGCCACTTAATTAAATAAATCTTAGTTGATTAATTATATGAGTTTTAGTCAGTTAATCTGTTAACTGATTAAATTTGCACATGAAAAATAGTAATTTTAAAGAAAACAACAAACTTTGTTTTAACATTACACAATGTATAATTGAATGAGGGAAAGCTTCTTTTGAAAGATGTTCCTCACCATCTATAATTTTGGTAAGCATTATATTAAAAATAATTTTGAAAATTAACCTGCTGCCCCATTAACTGGGGGTACTATTTTAGCCTATAAAAATATGTTAATTTTTTTAACCTAACAAATTAATAAATATTATCATTTAACCCTACTTTAAAGGCATTTTGTATGTTCATCTTCAGATGTTCCTGAATAAAAGAAGCAAGCAGCAGGCCCTGTGAGGCTTTTTAAATAGCAAGTTAGAGTAATCTCACCTAGAGGTTACTAGGGTCTGGTTTCTGGAGAAGGAAAAGGGGAGTATGCCCCTATGGCTCTTGATTCATCTCTTCGTGGCTTTTGATAGCATAAACCATGGCACCCTTCTGCGTCTCTTCCATCAGTTGGAGTGGGTGGGCACTGTTTTATTGTGGTGGTGCTCCTGCTTAGGAGGTCCATTTCAGAGAGCAGCATGCCTCAGCATCTTTGTAGTTGGAACGCTGTGTGCTGCAGGGTGCTATTTTGCCTCTAGTGCTATTCAACGTTTATATGAAGCCGTTGGGGGGCGGTCTTAAGGAGATTTAGAGCACCGTGTCATCTGTATGCTGATTATATTCGGATCCAAGCCACTCTGAAAGTCCAGTTGAAATGGGTTCACGTCATAAAGCAGGGGACTGTTTAACACAGCTGGAGTACAGCGGGACACAAAGATAACGATATATATTTCTAGAAGAAGTTTTCAATACCTTGTATTTTGCTTTCTTTTCTGATTAATATATTGGAAGCCAGATTTCAGGTAGATACTGCCTGAAAATTCCACTTGTAATTATGCATGTCTGCAATGAGGAGGGCTTAGTGCACTGAATCTAAAATTCACAATTCTCTGATCAAATTTTGCTGTTGGAATAAACTGAGAAAACTACACTCTCTCCATACTTGTTTTACAGTTCTAATTTAAGATATTTCCCAGAATTTCCACACACATACTGGGATTAAGCCCCATTTGACTAAATTTGTCTTAGTTTTGAGTAGGCATGTATAAGATTGTACAGTGGTACCTTGGTTTACAAACTTAATCTGTTCCGGAAGTCTGTTCTTAAACCAAAGCATTATTAAACCAAGGCGTGCTTTCCCATAGCAGCGGAGGACTCAATTTACAAATGGAACACACTCAACAGGAAGCAATACATGTTCTTATTCCAAGGCAAAGTTCGCAAACCAAAACACCTACTTCCGGGTTTGCAGTGTTCTTAATCCAAGTTGTTCATAAACTAAGCTGTTCTTAAACCAAGGTACCACTGACGGTTAGCCTGCATCTAACCCACGGAAGAGTGGTGGTTCTAGGTTATCATGCATTAGGCTGCCTTGTTAGTCTTGTATTCTGAAAAAAAGAATGCATAGGAAGCTATTAGAACAACAACAAAAGGATATTTCTGCTAAAATAGCAAATTATCAATCCAGAAATAATTATAGATTTTGGGTAAGTATGTTAGAATACGCCTTATTGAATGTTTGTAGAAAGTTGTGTCACTCTGCCCTTGTAGTATGTTTTCTCCTTTAGCCGTGTGAAGTCTCAGCATCTTCTCTGTGTTAGATTTTTCCTCCCGCCAAACAAGCTGTCATTTTGCACATCTATATGTCAATTTTGCTTTCCCACTTAACAATTCTTCTAGCTTCAGCTGCTGCAGATTTAGGCTGAGATCCAGAGGGGCACAGGCTACCGTCTGCATGCGCACCCAATTTTATTTTGAGTTTCCCTTGCAAAAGCTGCCCTTTCAATGTCTATAAATGACTATTTAAAACCCTCCGCGTTTAAAAAACAGTATGCGGATTTGGCAGAAGAATTGATTTAAAAGAAAACAACAGTTGCCTAGAAGTTAGGGTAAAATATTTCCCCAAAATTGATAATAGAACACTAATGTGTAAGTTTTACAATATCATATTGTTAGAATAAAATTCAAAACTTCACTCAATATGTAAATATTGTTAAGAATATTACATCTAAAATTCAAATCATATCTATGATAATAACAAAGTTATCGAAACATAATTAATTCTGATAATTTCAAATGGTATTCTACCTTATCTGCTTTTTATTGTATGTTCTGTATTGCTATTGTTTGCTTAATATGTTATTGTTTATTTTATTTCATTTGCTTTTATGAGTACCTGTGTTCTTTTGGCATTAGCAAGTTTTGTATTTTTAAAGAAATACATTCCACATTTTAAAGTAGCCAAGTTGTGAAGGTAAAATAAGATAATGGAATAATTTTTCAGAAGGAAGGGGCTAGTCAGGTAGTTTGTATAGCATTGGCAGCCAATTTGGAAGTGGGGGAGTTCAGTAAGTGTCATCCCAGTATTAGGTGAGCTCAAAGTGCTTTAGATTTGCGTCTGGTCATACTGAGTTTTTCCCTTCACAGCCTCCATCCTTCCCTTCCTTCCCTATTGCTACCTCTACTTAGTGGCAGGGTAGGATCAATGGACAATAGCTTGATTTGGCAATGCCTGTTTCAAACTGAGCCCAAAACAGTTTGTCATTAATTCTTTATAAGAGTATGGAATGGGAGGTACTGCACCAAAGGAATAAAGACTTAAGGATTTAAACTAAACTATGGTTTAGCATTACATGAATTAGTTCCAAGAGCCTCTGACTTGGGTTAGCTAGAACTGTTCTAGATTTCTAAGCTGAAATTGAATTGAATACAGTCATGTGAACCTATGGCAGGGAAGAAGACCTTGTCAAGCAGAGGGTCTGTTGTATAAGCAGCTAAATGACGTGATTTAATTTTATTTTTTTACAAGACTGAAGAGATCTTGGGTAAAGGCATGTTTAATATATACCGTACATACTAATGTATGCTGAGAGTCTTTATCTGTAGTGTGTTAAAACAGAACCTGTTAAAAAGAGATGATTTTTTAAATTTGATATTACAAATTTGAATTTATGATATAGAAAAGCCTGACTGTGTGGTCTGAAGTTGACATTCAAGATCAATTAAACTGCTGAAGAATGCTGCAGTATGAATTAAGCTGCAGTATGAATGCATACTGTCAAAATTCATTTGGCAATTTTAACAAGGGAATTATTCATATCTGTATACCGTTTATTTTCATTTTCATGAATTCAATAAAATTAAAGATTGGGTGAGAACTGAAGGCAGCAGTGCTCAGGTTATAAGGACACTCCTGCTCAAATGGTTGCAAGTATAAGTGAGGTGAGAACAGCACACCTCATGCAGGTCTGCTGCCTCCATTTTGCTTGAACACCTGGCTCTTGAACAGCTGCTACCTTGAGGCCTTGACCCCATCTCCAGGAACAAAAATACCTCAACTTGGAGTACTAAAGAGCTCCAATGAAGATTGGTGGGCTGTGGTAGTCTGCCCATATGGTGGCAAGTAACACTCAATGTGTTTGTTCCTTCTAGGGAACTATGGACCAGACTCCAAGCCCCTTTATTCCCCAGCAGGCACTGACAATCTGTGTAGCATATCCAGCTGGATAGGTGGCCCTCTGGCATCTTTTACTCTTTCTACCAAAATTGATTAAAAAAAAAAAATCCTTTGGGAAGGGGGACATGATAATAGTCAGAGGAGTAGTGGCATTTGTACACTTTGAGCATTTATTTTATATTTAATTTTGATTTTATTTTTATTACAATAATATTACACATTAGTACTGTGCCAGAAAAGTTGTTGATTGTTTTCAGATCGGACCCCAGCTCCTATGTAAACACTTCACTATTTGTTGGTTATCGATCACCTCCGATTTTATGTATTTTTCAAAGGAAAATTTTCACAAACTGCCATTCACCCTTGTTTACTCTAATTTGTACTGCACTAATAACAGCTCCTTACAAAGAATATTTTTTTGTTGTTTACAATGGTAGCTACTAGTTCACATGCTTACAGTGTGACCCTAGGTATGTCTACAATAGAAGTAAGCACCATTGAATTCACTTAGGCTTACTTCCAGGTAAGTGTGTATAGAATTGCAGCCATTGTCTTCTTGCTTGACACAATTACCATAATGATCCAGGTTTTTCAGCTTCACAGTGTGTGCTGCAATAGTGCTTGATGAAAACATATTTTACTTAAAATTGTGCAAATGAAGATATTAACTGTCTTAACTGAGTTAGTCAAGACTAATTTTTATTCACAGAGTAAGCTAGAAGCTGAACTTCTACCTTTTTGTTATGAAAAGCAGACTATTTCAAGAAGTGAACTTCAGCCATGTGTTCTGTTTTTAAAGTTTGTTGTACGTTTGTTCGTTTTGATTCCCACCCCCCAAAAAAACTATTGCAGGAACCAACCACTATGACAAGGCGTCTATAGATTGAGAAGCAAGTGTTGCTGCACTAAAGCATGAAGGTGCAAATATTTTCACCCGCTTTTTGTTACAGGCAGCCTCACCGCCTCCCACACACAGCATTTCACTTCAGCACTGTTTTAAACTGTAAAATACCTATATTGCTGTTTGGGCTTTTGGGTGGCTCAAAGAGTAGTTTTGTGTTAGCTTTTGAGAAGGAAGTGTTCCCCTCCAATCAAAAAATTATCCATAGTACACATTGATGGGCAGCTCCCCCCTCCAAATCTTCATGCAGAATGAACTTAGTTAAACTGAATTATTTGCCCCACAAAATAACCAAGTTCATCTCCAGCCATACTCCTAATGTTTTCATTTGCAGCACGACCTAAACCAGCCATACCCCTCTGTGGACCTCGAAGACTTGCAACCCCCTTCACAAACCCCTCAAATTTAAGGAGGCAATAAGGATGACTGGAGCCAGAGTTTTTATTACACCCTAGAATGCTGCATCAGAACCTCAGGCCTCAGATCCCTAGGAAATGAAGTTTCTGAGGGTCCTTAATAAGAACTCAATCCCACTGAAAGTTCTTCCTCTTTTCATTGCGGAGGCCTCCAAGCCATTCTTTTCTGCTGCCGCTGCCCAGTAGATTTGAACTGGAAGAGAAACGGGCATCTGTAGCTAGGACTGCCAGACATGCACTGAAGAGTGATTTTGGATTTGTAATGAGCATGAAACCTCTGAACTTTGGAAGTTAATTCTTGAGTGCCCATATATATATCCCACTACAGTTGCCTCTCTTGTAGCTTTCAAACTTTGCAGTATTCAAATACAGTGCTGTCTTATATGAATTTAATGCTATGTTACTGAAAACCTGCCTTAAACTTTAGTACTTGATTATATCTGTGTTTGTTTTCATGTAGAATTACAACCTTTGCATGATGTCATAGGGTCCTGATTATTAATAGCTTGTGTTTTTTCCATTAGCAAATAAGATAAGATTTAAACTTCCAACAGCAGCAAACCGTTGTCTTTACAGATTACACTACAGTAATCACTTAAATGATTTTTTTCCCTTTTAAAATTCTGAAATATATTTTGCATTTTCACTTTGGGAAACTTCAGCAACTCCCTTGGAGTGTAATGTACTTCAATTTTTTGCAGCCTAATAATTATTTTATAAATATCAGAAGTGCAGTGCACTTAATTCTTTAGCTGAAGGCATTATATTCAGTTTCTGTACACTGCTTCGAGCTTGCTCCATTTAATCATTTTAAAAGCTTAGTTGGTGTAAATTGAATTTAACACTGTAGTTGCAAGGGTGTTATGTAAAAAGTCCAAAAGGAGCGCTTATGGCACAGGATCTTATTGATCTTAAACTCTCTAGCACCCTCTGTTGTCATGTACAAGCAATATCAAGTGTATTATTTTCTTTAACAACCGGATAGCCATCAAATTTATCAAAGTATGTTTGACGCAGATCTTTCAAATATGTACTTTGTCGCTTGCATAATTTAGCAAAAGTTACATTTTTTTAACTAAATCAAGCTTTAGTTTCTATCTTACTGCGTACATCAAATGGCGATATTTTCATTTGTTGTAGCCTTTGAAAAAGACTCACTCTGTTTTGTGTGGGGTTTCTTTTAAAGAGATGCTCAAATTCTGCAGATTTCATATACATGAGCTTCAGGAGTAAAAATTGTCTGTTTTCTGTATACCCTGAAATTGTTTCTGTACTGCTTCAAAACAGGAAGAACCTGAAATTGTCCGTACTAAAATTAAGAATTTAATGGAACAGATGTTTTCATAAACATTTGCTATAATTAATTTCAACAGGGGGATTGGAGGAACAAAGCAGTTGCTCCCTTCTCTAAACTTAAATGCCTTTTTCCCATACAGCAAACCCAGAAATATTTTCTTTAATATTGTTAATGAAATAAATTTACTTCTCTGATTGCTTTTTACAATGAAAAAGAAACATTAATTTTGCATTGTATTCTTATCTTTGAAATGGTGGAAAAGCATTCTGTAAACAGTGACATTATTTATCTTAGATAAGTCTTTTTAAAAAAATCAAACTCTGTTACATAAAGGGTCTCCTTACTACTATGTTAGTAGTATTATATAAAGAGGTAAAAATCATGGGGCATATTACAGTATATGGAATAGTGTTGTATTTTGAAGCCTTTTATATTTAGCACCAGTATCCTATTTTTTATTTTTTATTTTTTGGTGGGTGATATATTTTGAGGGAAATATCTGTTATCATTATTGCTGATTTTTTTTTTAATGAGTAAATGTGCTATATTCTAATAATATGTGTATTCTGGCCTCCAAGTTGTTGTTAATTGAATTTATACCCTACCTTGTGACCTCAGCAATTTTCTTCCAAAGGCCATGATTCAAAAGCAGTACATATTAGCAACCACATTTGAATATTATGTTTACCGTTGCTACAGAGAGGGAAAAAATATCCACTTACCAGAATCTTCTTTACCATCTTTGATGGCAATTTATTTTCCTCACTATTTCTGCACTTTATAAAAATACCGCTTAATTGAGAGAGCATTTTTTTTAAAAAAAGTTTTAAAATAAGCACAGCCTAATTGTTCTACACCTGAAAGCTCTACTGCAGCTGCAAGAAATTTTGAGCAAACCAGTATTCTTGACTGATCTGTCATCTACAAAGTGTGCAAAGAAAAATAGGTAGCTGTCATTAAAATTACATTTCAGCTTTCAATAACCATTTAATGAGTAGTGTAATTATATAAGTATGGTACCTCAAGTACTTCACTCAATAATTAAAAAATAATCTCATCTTTAAAGTGAAAGCTCTAATTATTATTTGACTTAACCAGGACCACTGTTATGATCTCCAGTGGCATCTCAGAGTGTTTTGAAGGTATAAATTAAAGCTGAATAAATCATTAAATTATTAAGCTTTAAATATGCTAAAATAAAAGTATGTGGTATTTTAAAAATATGCTACTGCAATTTGTAACTTCATAATGTAAGCAAATTCTTCTCTATTACTTTTTTCTTCTCAGAGATCACAAACTATGCACTTTTAAATATATATATGCATATGATTTAGTCTTTAGAGCAGAAACCGGGGGTGATTATTACCAAGCATTAACCATGAAAACATGATTTAATGCAGTTCTAGTTTCTTAGCAGTAATGCATCGTTTTATTTATAGGCTGGGAAGATAGAAATTTGAGCTACAAAACATTTTGTCATTCAAAGCAAAATCCCTTTTCTCATATTTTCCATATTGTCAGACAGCCACCGTATAGGGTTACAAAGTGCGGTCATATCTAGTCTTAGCCGAAAGAGTGGTCAAATCTAATCTTAGCTTAAATAAATGAATATCATTTCTTTCTCTGCATGATCCCATATTTAAGCACCAAAGTATGTGGATAAGTGTGTGCGCGCTACACACTTTCACCATATGGTAATTGACATGATTGCAGCACTTCTAAGCAACTGCAACTATGACTGCGGAAATCACTTCAATTTTAACATATGTAACATTGCACATTTCTGCATGTGATTCTGTATCCCATGGCTAGAATTGTATGCCACAATACATTAATTGGCATTCAGAATAACATGCATGGCAATCTCATAACAAGGTATTGGTGTTGGCAGACCAGAAACATATAATAGTGACTACTCTACTCCCTATTCATGGAGGCAGTACCTTTATATCTTGTGCCCACAAAATTTCACTGCTCATGCCTGCATCAAGAAGCCCTTGTATTTTTGGCAGAAGATAAGTAATTAGATACGGTCGTACCTTGGAAGTCGAACAGAATCCATTCCGGAAGTCCGTTCGACTTCCAAAACCAAAGCGTGGCTTCCGATTGGCTGCAGGAAGCTCCTGCAGCCAATCGGAAGCCCCATCAGACGTTTGGCTTCCAAAAATAGTTTGCAAACCGGAACAGTCACTTCGGGGTTTGCAGCATTCGGGAGCCAAAATGTTTGAGCACTAAGCTGTTCGAAAACCAAGGTACAACTGTGCTTATTGGATAGAGAGTTGATCAAGAATATAAAACTCAGTTTATTGGGAAATAGAGTGTGAACCTATAGGAATAAGTCCCATTTCACTCAGTGGGGCTTATTTCTGGGTAGACCCGGGCTCCTTCTGTCATGGCTTCCCCCAAGAACCCTTGGAACTGTAGTTTTATTAAACTACAGTTCCGGGTTCTTGGGGGAATGGTTGGGGGAGGCTGAGAATGGTTAGGAGACCCCTATTTCTCTCCCAGAGCTACAGTTTGCAGCATGGTTTAAGAATCAGCCCCTCTTCCCATGGAACTCTGGAAATTGTAGCTCCATAAGTAGAATAGGGTTCTTCCAGCACCCTTAGCAAACTAACTTTCCCAGAATTCTTCATGGGAAGCCATAGCTGTTTAAAGTGGTATGATAGATATCGTGTCGATATGGGATTGTACTGCATGGCACCACAACCACACTTTGGGGTCTAATTTTATATCTTGGATTTTACATAAATTGCGCTAAATCATGCCTTTCCTTGGATGCCTAAGAAATTTATGAATGGTTCACACACACATGTCTTGGTGTCTTATAGCTGAATTTGTGTCAAAATTTTGTTTCTTTGATTATCACTTCTTGCCTAGTTATTAAGTGATGTCCGTGCATGTATAAACCAGCTGCTTGACCCTTCATAGTTGGGGCTCAACAAGTGCGTCTCCTCTGTATTTTTTTCCTTCACATTGATGAACTTAATCCATACATTTTGAGGGACAGATTGCATCAGGGTTGATTCAACTCCTAGTGGTCCAATCTTACTGTGCAAAGAGCTGGTACTTCTGTACATCCATGCCACTCTCCTTTAACCTGCTAAAAACCTCCGTTTATCTTCCTAGATATGTCAAATGAGAATGGAAGACTGCATCATACTTCGGATTCTGATGGAACATTTCTTTCATATAGGTGAGAGTTTCTCATGCCTTCTGGCTTTTGAGAACTAAAATTCCAGTTCAACAACATATTATTTTTGTCAGCATTTAATTTGAATTTCTTCCTTTAACTTACTTTTGCGAAAAGCCCTGTGCCAGTCTCTGGTGTGACTCCAGAGACTGGAGGACATTTCAGGAAATACTGTATGCTGAAGTCACACCAGTGATTGGAACAGATTTCATGGTGTGTGGTATTTTCATTTGAAGGAAGCTCTCTCTCTCTCTACCACTCCATTTTTGGGTTAAAGTCTTTTTGTCTTTCCTAGAATCCTCACTCTGGAATTATCAGCATTTCCTGGCAAATTGTTCTTCTTTCATGGCTAGTCACAGAAATTAGGATCAGCTCTTATTTGTACTTGTCTGCCTAGAGCTACTTAGTTTACTTAGACTTTTTAAAATTCCATATTAACTCAATACAAATAATTTTTAGACCTGTGATCATGGCTGGCTCCAAGTTTGAGAGCATAGTGTCCTCTAACAGGTCCCCTATCCTGTCAATGGCACATGCAGGCTTTCCTGGCTACAGTATCACCACTCCAAATACCGCTGGGTTGCAGAGTCTAGGATAGGCATGACCAAACTTGGCCCTTCAGATGTTTTGGGACTACAATTCCCATCATCCCTGACCACTGGTCCTGTTAGCTAGGGATGGTGGGTGTTGTAGGGATGATAACATCTGGAGGGCCAAGTTTGGCCATGCCTGGTCTAGGAAGTAATTTAATTTCCCACAATTAAAGCAGTGCTGGATCAGGAGCATTGTAGGTAGATCTAACTGTTTGGTGCTGATTGGATTGTCAGTACCTTGCCAAGGTACAGAGGACCTGTCAAGAATGACAGGTCCTGATGCCAGCTCTGACTATCATATGAACCTGAACTGCAGCCCAATAAAGCCATGGGTTACTCATTGACTGTTGACCATGCTGAAGTTTGGTGTTTTCAGAAAGAATTACAATTGTTTGTAGTGGCTGAAGGCCTTCTGCTGGAGTATCATAAGCCCTGGTTTTACTTGAAGGTGACATGTAACACTTGAGATTGGGGTCTTGGTATGAGTAACATCAAAGGGTGTTGCCTGGTTATGCAGCCTTCATAACATTTTAGTGATGAATGCAATATTGAATAAGTGTTTTGAAGTATCTGGACAGAAACACTAGAAGAATCCATGAACACTGAGCATCTGTTGCACATCCAACAGATTTGTAGCATATGTTAGTTGACCTCTGAGAAAAGTTTTGTCTTTTACAAGAACAATGTTTCTGTGAGAACAGGAATTCACAAACTGAATAGCTTCCTTGACTTCTCTGATTTTTTTTTTAAAAATATGTTCTGTATTAGCTTCCAAAGGAGAAAACAAGAGTTAGGGTCTTGCTATCTTCAAGCGTAGATTACCCTTTTGTCAAGAAGTAGAGACTCCAAAATATAAGTGACCGTAGAACTCTTAAATAGAGATGTAGTAGTTATTTGATAGACAGATGAGTGACAGGATACAACAGCACACATTGAATTTTGTTGATTTAACAGTAGGTCTCATAGCACTTGATATGTATAATTAATGTCAAATTGGGTCCAACTTTCTGGATAATCAGAAAATAGAGACTTAGCGCCCCCCCCTCTAAATTCTGCTGATTGCCACATAGTCAGGTGTCATAGCCCCAAGGCTTATTGGTTGCAGTATCGCTGAATAATAATTGTGCTTTGAAAGTAAGTGATAAAGAACGACTTTGCTAAAATAATACTAAACCATTTTTATCATAAATCAGAGCCGGCCATTATTGCAGCACAGTATTAATTTATTGGTACAATTAGAAAGCGAAAATGATAGAGCTAGGTCATATGGTATATTAAAGAAAAAGAAGAAAGCCTTGGCTTTTAATAGTTGGCAGACCCGACACTGCTATTAAGTAGCATTACAGTATTTAAGGTGTGAAATGAATATTTTATTCTCAGTAAGAAGTAGCTCCAAACATATAATGAGGCTAGCTGCAAATTGTTTGGCTCTAAGTTCTAAATTACATTGCAAAGAACAGACAAGAACTTCATGAGCAAAAATGTGTGAATGTTAAACTAAAATATAGTTGTGGGAAAATGTAATGGCTTAGAAAAAAGGAATTGACCAGTAATCCATAACAGTGTCACCACAGCAATGATGGAAAATATATTGAAAATGTTTCTTTTCAAATTGATATATAATAAAGTCAAACTAGGAAGAAGCAATAGCTACAGTCATTTATGTATATGTAAATCTCATTGATTTCAGTGGAACTTAGGAACTTGCAACCCTGTACAGGGTTTTTAACAAAACAAAAGCAAAGCAGGAACACCTGTATTAAAAAAGAAAAGAAAAAGAAAACCACACATAACAGCTAAATGGCCAGGGGGAATAAAAAAGGTCTTTGCCTATGAGTAGAAATACATCAAACTCTGTCAAGTCAACCAAGTTCTTGTTGGAAGCCAACACTGAAAAATGCATCTTGTGGGTCTTCATGCACAGACAGTACCCTCTGAAGGCAGGGGGACCTGAAGAAGACCCTCTCAGGAATATATTGAAAGTTGGCAAACTGCTGGTGGAAGAGGCGGATTGCTAATACTTGTAATTGAAAGTATTACATTTGCTATGGGTGTGTGATTGCTAGAACCTCTAAATACAAAGCACAGTTAATAATTTGAGGAAATGAACTATCCCTTTTAATGACAATTTTTGCCCTTGATGCTTCCTGAGAATGGTAATTCTCTTAGTCAGCAAACTGTGGGCTCCATCCTTAATGTTGGCAATACAGTGCCACTAGAAAGTAGAAATACTGTCTTTCTCTCCTTCCCAAGGGCAGCTGACCTTCTCCTCGCCAAAGTGTTGAACCTCTTGCCAGCACATATGACTACAGACTATTACATTAATCTGTTTAGCCGCAGTACCAGCTGCTTGCATGTTTTTAATTATCTTATTAGATGATATAACAGTGACCTATGAAATAAAATTGAAGGTGAGCATTTTTAACTTCTTTTATTTAACAGCTTTCCCCCAAAATATATACTAATGAATAACTGATTGGGGAGAGGGGCAATTAGGCTTTTGTTTTTTACTCTGTAGAATCTAATTTTGAGGACAAAATAACTTTCTCTAAGGATTTTCTAACTACTATTAATTATATTTCACGTGTAACACGTATAAGTATTAACATTAATATCCCTTGTTTTACTGAGTTATGATTTCGATGCATTATTTTGCACAATAGTCTACTAAATATTGACACCTCATGCTTTACTTAATATAATTTTGTTTCCAAATTATTTTTCTTCCTATTTCCTTGAAAATAGTTTACTAGCTTAATGTTACTCATTTAAATTGTGCCCGTATCATCCAAGTTAATAGTGCTTTGCAGAACTCTGTAAGAAAGACTTGTAATAGAGTATGATTAAGCTAATATGGATCTTCTTAAGGTGGTCTTTCTAGGATCAGGCAAATAAACAATGTGTATATAAGGTGGGAGGGGTAGATCAAGGCAGGAATTGGTGACTGAATGGTGCAGCAGACTTTCTACTTGCTTCTAGTTGGGGGTTGATTGCTTTACTCTTGTTCTAGCACTGTAAGGATGATTTTTTAGAAGTTCTTTCTGATACCACTTAAGCATTATTTTCCAAGTCCACCTCATAACCAGTTCACACGTAACTCTAAGTCAAACCATGGCTAAGTGTGAACGAGCAAGCGCACAGGCAGGCAAAGGAAAAATCATGGCTGCTTTGCTCCTCACCTAGTCTTGTTGCTACCATGCTACCTAGAACTTAGACTAGCTTGGCTTCATACTACATCTAAACTCAGTTTTGTGGTTTGTCCTTGCTCCGAGCAAGCCACAAGTGTTGAGTCAAGAACAAGCCCCAGCTGTAGTTTGAGTGAGACAAACCATAAGCCTGAATTTGAATACAACAATTTGAATGCTTGCTCATTCACACTTCAACATCATGGTTTGTCTTACATGAGTTTCATGCCAGCATGAGACAAGAAAAATGTAAGAGAGGACCTGCTCCTTGAGTGTCTCAACAATGGGTCTCAGTGTTTTTTCAATCAAGGATCACTTATGCAACTGAATGCTAGCACATGTGTATTCATAATTATGTATATCCTTGCTGAGTAGATCCACTTGGTTTGCAAACCAGACTGAAGGCAATATGGTGTTTTCCTCTATTTTCTTAAAAGTGGAAGTGTTCCTGGAAATATTGTGGTCTTTATTTTGAAGGGAAATGAGCCATAAAAAATGTATATGGCTCCTTTTGCTTTCCCTTCAACCCTGCTCCTGGTGAAATGATCACAGCCATGTTCATTTTTAGGGGGCAGGAGTAGTAGAACCCTTCCATTTTAGGGTGCTGTTTGTTTCAGAGTGCTACAGCTTAGGCAAGGGGAAAGCCAATAGATATTTATCTTCTCTACCTATTTTATGTTTCCCTGTTCCACATAACCTTTTATGCTGGGTGACTAAGGGGTCATCAGGTTTCTCTGTAGATCTAGGTTTGTCACTTCTTTACAGCAAGTTCCCATGGAGATTTTTGCTCTGCTTGTTGTACATTGTCACAACCATCCACATTGGACTAGGCAGGGATTATTGCCAGCATAGGTCTCTCCCCTCCACTTTGTGGACCACAGCTTTCCCCTTTTGCTTGCTTCTTAAAACCTGTGGTCCACAGAGTGGAGGAGAGAGATCTATGCTGGCTGTATAATTAGGAAGAGGACTGTATTCTACATCATCCATGTCACAGTATAAACACAAATTTCAAGCTGAAGAGAGAAGTGCTTGAGTTTTGGCATGTTTGTTGGAGGAATTACTCTTTCTGTCTCTCCCTTGTCCATATTTATTAAATTATTGCAGTATTTCCCTCCCAATTAAATGGACAGATTTAGTCTACAATTCCGAATTATCTCCAGGTGCATCAGAGAATGATTCTGTTTTATGAAACACCTGTTCAGCATATTGCAATAAAATTAGATAATAATATTAGCACAAAGAAGAGTTCTAACAAGAAAGCAGCCTTTGGAAAGGGTTAAGAACATAAGAAGAGACTACTGGATCAGGCCAGTGACCCATGTAGTCCAGTATCCTGTTCTCACAGTGGCTGACCAGGTGCCTATGGGAAGCCTGCAAGCAGGACGCAAGCACAAGAGCATTCTGTCCTTCTGCGGTTTCTAGCAGCTGGTATTTAGAAGCATACTGCCCCTGACTGTGGAGGCAGAGCCTAGCCATTGTGGCTAGCGGCTACGGGTAGCCTTGACTTGCTTGAATTTCTGTTATCCTCTTTTAAAGCCATTCAAGTTGGTAGCCATCCCTGCCTCCTGTGGGAGTGAATGCCATAGTTTAAGTACGTGCTATGTGGAGAAGTACTTTATTTTGCCTGTCCTCCAAAATTCAGCTTCACTGGATATCCTAAAGTTCTAGTGTTGTGAAAGAGGATGATAACCTTTTCTTGAACCATTTTCTCCCCGCCATGCATAATTTTATATATTTCTTTCATGTCACCTTCTACTGGTCTCTGGATGAAAACCAAAAAGCCCCCAGTGCTTTAACCTTTCCTCATGGGGAAGTTTCTGCTTGATCATTTTGGCTGCCCTTTTCTGAACCTTTTCCAACTCTACAATATCCTTTCTGAGGTGAGGCAGCCAGAACTGTACACAGTATTCCAAATGTGGCCACACCACAGATTTGTATTAACGACATTATAATATTGGAAGTTTTATTTTCAATTCCTTTCCTAATGACCCCAGCATGGAATTTGCGTTTTCCACACCTGCTGCACACCCAGTCAACATCTTCACTGCAACCCCAAGGTCTTGTTCCTGGTCAGTCACTGCCAGTTTAGACCTCATAAGCGTATATGTGAAATTAGGGGGTTTTTTGCTCTGACAGTCATCACTTTACGTTAGTTTACACTGAATCACATTTGCCTTTCCCCCACCCATTCACTGAGTTTGAATAGGTCCTTTTAGAGCTCTTCACAATCCATTTCTGTTTTAATGACCCTGAACAATTTAGTATCATCAGCACTTTCTTCATTTCTCCATTGGAAAAAACTGTCTATTTATTCCTGATCTCTGCTTCATGTTACTTACCCCATCCAAACAAGAGGACTTCTCTTATATTGCCTTCTTATAATTCTAGTGGGTTCTAGTAACTTCAGTCACAGACATGTGAGAAATGGCAGACCTGGAAATACAGCCATTCAAGTGTGCAGTATGATTGACTCTGTCTCCTGCCTTAACGGGATATTAGTGGATGAAACAAAGGTCAGAGACAGAAGACAATATGAGCAGCCCACCTTGTGCCACCAGGGAGCTATCGCTGCTATAGATTAAAGGTAAAGGTAAAGGTACCCCTGCCCGTACGGGCCAGTCTTGCCAGACTCTAGGGTTGTGCGCTCATCTCACTCTATAGGCCGGGAGCCAGCGCTGTCCGCAGACACTTCCGGGTCACGTGGCCAGCGTGACAAGCTGCATCTGGCGAGCCAGCGCAGCACACGGAATGCCGTTTACCTTCCCGTAAGATTTATCTACTTGCACCCCGGGGTTGCACTGCTAGGTTGGCAGGCGCTGGGACCGAACGACGGGAGCGCACCCCACCGTGGGATTCGAACTGCCGACCATGCGATCAGCAAGTCCTAGGCGCTGCGGTTTTACCCACAGCGCCACCCGCGTCCCTGCTATAGATTACCTTAGTGTTTAAGAATCTTCTCCTTCTAGGACAAGCAGAGATGGCAGGAACCAGTTCCTACACGCAGCACCTCTGCATGGAGAGAGCTGAAGAGCTACTTCTTGCCTTTGACCTTTAATATTGTCAACAGAGGGAAAGAACCAGAAAACTGGAGCAGTTGCCTCTTCATCTCTTATTTCTACAAACCACTTTAGTGGAAGCATTAATGGAAGTTTTTCCAAGAAGCAAAAAATAGTATTAAAAAATAGTAAATAGAAAAATAATAATTGGTGTTTTCGAGTCATTTCTCTTCTGTAGCTATAATTTCGAAACAGCTCCATTTATTCTGATAAATCCCACCATTCCTTTAATATCTTATGTGCTTTATGTTAATGTCTTTGTCGTGGGTTTTTAAAGTTTAACAAGTACCATCTCACACACACACAGATGGCCATTGTTCATTACTGAAGTAAGTGTGAATTAAAATATTTATTAAAAGTTCCTAAGCACAGTGGGCCTAAGTAATGCACTGCAATAATGCTATCAGGATTCATTTAAACTCTAAGCTCAAATCATCTTGGTGCCAGTGTGACTGAAATTGACAGATAAATGGCACCATGCTTCTGGTGGTGTTGAGTTGTGCTTTTTCAGATCTTAATCATGCTGGCACTTCCTCCTTGGAGAGTGAAACTAGTCCATAAGGTTTTTAGTGACCTAAAAGCAAGAACATCTGCTGCAGAACCACAAGCAAGTTGTTGGCCAAGTTTAGTAGTTCGGGAGTCTGCAGATGATTGCAAATACTAGAATTTTAGTTTCACGTATCCTGTAGCAGACAAAGGTGTCAGAATCTTTCAGTAACTCTGCAGTTAATAGATTTTAAAGTTATTTTTCTTTTTATCAGAGAATAGTGTTTGCAACTATTGCATCACATGACACTATTCAAACAATTTGTCTATTTCACCCACCTCTTTTGCTTTACATATGTGGTGGTGTTTATCTGAGTGCCATCTATCAAGCCCCCCCCCCCTTCTGTTGGTGAGACGTTCCTTAGTAGGTCTGGCCACAACACACACGTTTGTGCACTTTTTAAACTCACTTTCTGTGCAAATCTGAAATATCAGAACATTTGTATCTTGAAAATAAAAATGCCACATGCACAGGTAAACAAATACATGTGCATATGCCCACAATGGATCTCAACAGTCTGGAATTTAGGGAAAGTTGGGAAGTAGTCCTTGAGGGGAGAGGGGTTTGGGGTGCAACGCACAGTACCATTACATCTCATCAAGTGCAGCCCACTAGTGTAGATGAGAAACATTGAAATAGAATTCAGTTGAAAGTTCCCATGTGTAAACTAATGTGCACAAAAGGACACATGGAAAATTAGATCTATGCAACCCGCATGCACATTAACACAGAGATGTGAAAGCAGCCTGAGTCCTGGTCTTCAAGTACCTGACTTCAGAGGAAAGCTGAAGCCAGAGTTATGATCCATAAATGAGTAGTTTAGACAGCAGGCCGTAGGAATCCCTCAGGTCCTAAATACCTGCAGCTTTCATTTTTCATTTTGTGAACTTCTCCTGCTTCAGCTTATTCCTTTCAAATAAGTCCTTTGTATCTCCATAGTTTGTTCTTTCTTTTTTCCTAGTAACCAGGATCCATATTTCCTGTGGTGGGTTCATCTGAGATCAGGTAGTCCCTAGAAGTTATTTTCTGCACAAATACAGCTAAACAAGTTGTGTGGATGTTAACCCTCCTCCCTCCAATAGCAAATACAAATGTGAAAACTTTGCTAAAAGGCTGAGGCATGTCTCATGCTATGCAGGACTTAAAGCCAAGCACTTATTAATAATAAAGCATTATCTTAATGCTTTATTCAGAAGGAAGTCCCTTTGTGTTTAATGAGATTTAATCCCAGGTAAGTTTGTACAGGATTGGCAATGAGAAAAATTGGTTATTGAGCCTTAACAGTTGTCTTTTCACAGTCAGGGCTAGCAGGACATTGCTGACTTCTCATGGTAAGCATGAGGTTGTCGGGCCAGGGGTGTGGGGTCAAAGAACCAGCAATCTCTCTCTCTAATATTGTGTTATGTGATGCTTCCATGGCCGCCATTCTGTGACTGACTCCAGTTTAACCCTCAAAATTCAAAATTGTTGCTCACTTGTCCAAAAATGTTGGCAACCCATTATCTGTTGTTAGCATCCAGCATATTAAATGGTTTGGAGACTGCATCTTGTTGATTTATGAACATATAAAGTTTTAGGGTCTTACAGTGCAATCCTGCGGATGTTTACTCCGAAGTGGATTATATTGTGTTCAGTATTGCTTGCTCCCTAGTGTGTTTAGTTCACACCATCAGATTCAATTCTGATCCCATGCCCTACATTTGTGACAATGGGGCAAAAGTAGTTCCAGTTTGATTCATGTTTGGCTCTTGGGCTACCATTGATATAGAAAGGTAGAAGCTGACAATGTGGTAGTCTTCAGATTTATATTGGACTACAGCTCCCATGAGACCCAGCCACATGGCCATTGGCCAGGTATGATGGGATTCGTAGCCCAAAATATTTCAAGGGCAGCATGTTGGCTTTCCCTGTTCTGGATATTTGCACCCATTATCTGAATGGAGTGAAATGCCCATCTCTGTTAATCAGATGAGAAATGTCAATTTAAGGGGGGGGGGAATAGATGCTTCATCACCTCCATACCCAACCCTTGACAACCATATGCTGAACACTGATACAGTGGTGCCCCGCAAGACGAATGCCTCGCAAGACGAAAAACCCGCTAGACGAAAGGGTTTTCCGTTTTTCAAGGCGCTTCGCAAGACGAATTTCCCTATGGGCTTGCTTCGCAAGACGAAAACGTCTTGCGATTTTTTTCGCTTTTTTCTCCCTTTTTCTAAGCCGCTAAGCTGCTAATAGCCGCTAAGCCGCTAATAGCGCTAAGCCGCTAATATGGTTGCTTCGCAAGACGAAAAAACCGCTAGACGAAGAGACTCGTGGAACGGATTCTTTTCGTCTTGCGAGGCACCACTGTACTTAAAAGCCACTTTATTCTTTGCTGTTTATTAAATTCCTCTGCCAAAAATTCAAGACTCCTAAGCACTGGAGAACCAGAGAGACTAGCTGAGTGATCTGTTGCAGGGGAGCAGGGAGCACAGATTCTATAGGAAGCAACTGCCTTATTCAAATCCCTGGTGACTCATGGTGGTCAGGGTGGGAGATGTGAGTGGCCTCCTCTGTTCCATTTCTCTCCCCGCTCTCTCCCATTGACTGCAGTGGGTGGGAATAAATTATGCCAGCTTCAGAACTGACATGGTTTTGAGGTCTCTTATGGAGCCTTTTGGGAGAGTGAAGGGGCTTAGGATCCTGCAAAGCTGTCATCTCCTCTGACACACCTTCAGAATGTCCTGTTTTGATCCCCACCACTCACAGGACATTGCTAGTAGGATAGTGGCATCAGTGAAGATTTTCACTGCTGTCCTGGAGATGTGCCATTCTGCCAGCAGACCGCCATCTCTACCATGGAGTGGTTCTTCTCGATTCTATGGGCCCTCACCTCCCTTCTCACAGAGCATGAGATTATTTTGTATATGAGGAATAACTGGTTTCTTGTTGCTAAATGTACACATATAGACTATTTGTATATAAAGTTTTATGAAAATTATGAAATGACCACATAATAAAAATACCAGGGATACTTAAATGATATATTGGATAATTTTTAATTTTACTAGATAGTTGTATGGCTTTGTGGTTCATTATTTTAGCCAATGTCAGTAACAAATATGTCCTACACTCTTGTAAACTGTTTGCCTTTGTACTACTAGTAATTATTTGAATGTTATTTTTTAAAAAAAAATCTAGGTGAATTAAAATGGATCAATCTTTGAACAATTTCTAAAATATTTTTCTTTGTACAAAAAGCAGAAAGACTGTGTACAGTTCTTAATTGCCTTTTCGAGACTGAGTTCCCTCATTACCTGTGATTTAAGCTAAAAATGAAGTAATTATAGATAACAGTGTTTATCTGGTTGATCTTGGCACCTGCAGTCCTAATGCTGAAGCTCTTCCTGTTTCTGAGGCCAGGCTTTAATGTCTCTGGCTGGCATTACTAATCTGCAACTCTTAAATTTCTGCTAAATTTCCCATAAAAGTTTCAGACACTATGCTGTGCAAAAAAACATTTTTTCTAGATAGAAGACTTGGTAAAACACACATTTTTATTAGGCGTGTTTTGTTCCTTCCACAGAACAAATAGCTGGCAACAGTGGTTTCTGCTTTCTGCATTTTCTTCTTTTATATCGTTTATCAGATCAGAATAGTTTTGTAAAGTATCTTCATGTATGCCCCAATTCTTTTAAACATATGTCTGGATTCTTTATTCTATTGTATTTGCTTGATCAGAACAAAGCTTAGCCTGCAAAAGTTTTTCTAGGAGTTGCACATTACTTTGCCCAACAAGTACATTGCCCAGTTTGGAATCCTAGCAGTGACCTGGGTCTTGTGGAACACGGAGGCAAACATTTTGCACGAATGAGCAAATGATCAGGTCAGGAGCAAAGGTGATAGTAGCTGCCTCCTTCCGCTGCTGAGGCACCACTTTGAGTTAGCATTGTGTTTGAACCCAGGCTCTTGGTTTGTCTTGCTCCACACAAATCAAGAACTGTAACCAATGTTTGGTCTGAGTTACCATTCATACTTTTATCTGAGGAAGAAAAACCATAAACCTTTAACTTTCACCAAATGTGGCAACTGAGGCATAGCCTGCTTTTACTTCATGACCTACCTTCTCCTTCTCCCACAAACCAAGGAATCTCTGATTTTGCTTATGTAAATACCTGGTGAGAAGAAGTTTTAGTTTGTCTTTGTTTTTGTTTTACTCAAATTATATTTGTTAATTCAGTGACTCAAGGAAGTCTTTGGGCTATTTCACTTTAGATCCTCAGGTGGGTGGTATTGTTCTAGAGATTCAGTTCAGTGGAAAATAGAGAAAATATAGTTTAATTCTTGTATTCAAATTCACTAAATGGTTTGGGACAATTAATTTCCAATTGTTTCCCAGTAGAGTAGATTTACTTGTACATTAATGAAGCACAGGTGTTAGGCCCCTGGTGTCTTTGTGCCTAGGAGGCATATTTAGGTTGTTTATCTAGTCAGCCGTAGGTACTGCAAGGTACTCAAGCTTGCCTTTAACAGTTTATACAGTGAGGGGTTTTTTAAAATTTATTTTTTAAAAATTTGCTAGCACCTGTTAAATTTTTAAGACTGATCATGTAGAAAGAAGTGGAAGAGACTGCAATAGTAAACAGCACTAAAAGTTAACGGAAGTCATCTTCTATTATGCTTAACTGCCCAGCTTGACGTTATGTAGAAAAGAGGCTTCATTTAGGCAAATGTGTCATGTTCAGAAATAATAGTCAACACTATACTTCCTTGTACCATATTTTGAAATTAGGTATTATTCTTTCAAATAGGTACTGCTTTATCTATGGTTGAAACCCAAATGTGCTTATATTAATATTCATTTCTCTTGTTTATTCACTGAACTGCAGTACCAACATTTTAGAGGAAATGGAATAGCCTCCACAGACATTATGAATTTCAGTAGCTGGCATAATTATAGTGATCTACATATTCATTAAATCCAGGGAAGAAATGTGTCCAAAAAGACAACCATGCGTTTAGAAATAGCACACTGCTAAATATATACATTTAAAACTTCCTTTCCTTTTGTTTACCCAAAATTACTTCATGTTATATTGCTTCACAGTCAGCTAAGTCTTTAATAATAATTTTTAAAAGTTCTTTCCCCCCCTGTTCATTCCATGTAGCAAAGAATGGGAAGAATTATTTGTAAACAACAATTACTTGGCAACAATACGGCTGAAGGGGATTAATGGGCAGCTGAGAAGCAGCAGGTTCCGTAGTGTTTGTTGGAAGGTAAGAAGAAAATATTTATTTACAGCTTGTAGTTGTAATATACCAACGTATTACCTGATGCACTTGAAGATTGCTGATGTAAAGAGTCAATTGAATTTTGAAAGATTCCATCCCAGTGTTCTTCTGTTGATTTTTATAATTCACAGAACAATTAATGATTTGAAATACCTTACAACTAAATTACTGTTCATATTGAAGGATTTATGTCAATTATATTTCACTTGGGCATGCTTCATTGCAATTTTTTTTTTATCAAAGTCGTATTTTTTCACTGAAGGTGCAACTAATCTTTAAGATCTTTAGCCAGGATTTATCAGTCATCCCTGCTTTTAAAATAGTTCCATATATCCTTTTCTTTTTATGGGATGAGACTATAAGAACCCTAAGCAACCTTCCTATAGGATTGGGTTAAGCAAAGTAGGAGGGGCTGCTCAGGTCAATTGCCAACAGGCAAGGAGTCTGTGGAGCTGACAAGTGAAGCAGGTATGGTCTGTCAGAATATATGATTAACCTGTTGAAGCAACTTATTTACAATATCACATTACATAGCACAATATGATGCAAAATATACCAAAGATACTTCACAAGTGAGAAGTATTAAAGAGGATCCTGTTTGATGGCTTAACATCTTTGGCAGATGCCTTTCAGTGAATCCTTTGAACATGCACACCACGGTTATTTCAGTTTACTATATCCTACCACGAAATACCAAAGCTCCAAATTACAAATATGATTCTGTTTAGAAAGTGTCACTACGTCAATATAACTTGCTTGTCTTTCTAACCAACCAACGTTTCATTGATCTGCAGCTGTTTCTGAATGTTCTCCCCTCTGACAGAAGTCAATGGATCAGTAAAACAACAAAATTAAGAACACTGTATAACAAGATTAAAGAAATTGTAAGTTGAATCCAGACATATTTCCTTCCATCTGCCTCAATATTTTCCGCATGTCTAATAGAGAATCTAAAGGTCTTAATTCCTATTCACAGCATATTACAAATCCTCGAAAAGCTGGACAACAAGACTTGATGATCAACAACCCACTTTCACAGGATGAAGGGGTAATTATAACCTATTTTATATTATGTCCGGAGCATGCAATAAAACCTCTGATGCTCTTCATCAAGTAAAGAGTAGAAGAATCCTTGATATGGACAGCTAATCCAAAAGAGATGAAATGAGGTTGCAGCTTGGTGTGCCTTGACACTGAATATGCTAGAACTGCAGTGTCTTTTGGTACCTTAGACACTAACAGTTCTTTTTCTGAAAATGCTGCAACCCAGGTTACGTCAGCTTGTGGTTTGTGTTCTTCTCGAGGAGCAAAATTCCTGCTCTCATGGTGAACTCAGCAATACTGCTTTGTACTACATTATAGGTAAAGTGTGTGCATTGTACAGCTAGCTGAGATATCACAGTCAAAGGAGATAGTGTCAGTTCGGGTGGTTAACATGCGTTCTCCTGATCCAAAGGAAAGGACATAACACCAGGGCTTTTTGTCACCTGGAATTCATCAGAACTCAGTTCTGACACCTTTCAGGTGGGTGCTATTGCCATTCTAAAGAGAACATGGGAGGCAGTCATCGTGAGTTCTGGCACCTCTTTTTCAAGAAAAATAGTACTAGATAACACAGTATACATCTTAAATGTATCATGGCCTACTATCATAGTTCACAGTACTTGTGACGCTGTATGGTGGTGTGATAAACACAGTTATTGTTTGTTCCCATAGTTGCCTGAAGTGGATAGTAGCTCAAGGATGTGACTGAATAGGGAATTTCAGTAGGAAAGGATCTGTACATCATGTAAAAAAATAATATTCTATCAGCCAACCCTTCAAACTTAACACCTAGCATCAAAATAGAAATAAGATCTAAAAGGGGGGAAAGGAAATAAAAACACTTAAAACCAGACAAAAATATAGAAATCATAGGGTTGGATCAGATTAAATTAGTCATGCTTTCTTCTTTTTTGGTGATCACTCGTAGCCAAGTAAGATTGTCTTCCATGAATATGGTCTTAACAGTGTGTCCATAGGTTACTGTGGAGGCCAGTTATGGATTCACACATACTTCCACAGTGGGGACATAGGTTTCTGGGCAGGAGTTGATCATGCTGAGGATTTGCCAAATGTGCCTTCCTCTTAGACATGCTTTAACCTCACTTAAATCAGTGGGACAAGTTAGTCACGACGACTATAAGAGATAATTGCCAATGATTCAAGTTTATGAGAGTTCAACAACATATGGAAGATGCTACATTGGCTACTGCTGAACTATAACATGATTAGCTAGAAAAAATAGATAAATCAAATGGCAGTGTATATTCACAGTCAGCATCAGTAAAAAATTCAACATCCAAAAGTTTGACATAGACCAGGGTCCAATTTCAAAAGATTCCTAAGTGGATTTTTTGAGGGCCCAAGCATCTAATGTCAGGTTGACAACCATTAAGCAAGGGGGTGTTTAATCCTTCAAGCCTGTTGCAGTATCTGCATCATCCAGCAGCCAGCATTGTGTGAACTCACTCCCTTATCACTCCCAATATAAATACACAGTTTTATGCAAGCTATAGATGTTCTTTTTCCCATTTGCATCTAGTGAATTTTTTTTGTTCAGCCTCTATTCAAATTCACCTTTAGGTCCACTATTCAAGTAGCCAAGTGAAGCAAGCCTATGGCACTTGATATACCATCTCTAAACAGACGAAAAGGAGCTGAAGATGCTCTTCTCCAAAAGTGGAGCATGCTGAGTATTCATCACTTTCAGCTGATGATGTCTTGATGAGCAAGAGATCAGAGCTGGGACTTTGTTTCATTCTCTCCGAGAGTTGCCACCTGTTCTTATTCATTTAAAATAAATGTTAGTCATCAGCTCTTTTATTTAAACATTTCTGCAATTTTAAAAACAGCTGAATATACCATGATTAATTCTTCCAGTGAATATCAAGTGGAACCAATAATGTTGATACATTGCATATTGAACTAGCATGTCATATTATTTTTAAAGCAACATACAGTGCTTCGAGGGCGATATTGGACTCTCCAGTGACCACGTACCCACAGACATTTTGGGAAGCTTCTCGCTTTCTGTTAGTTTCTAGTGAACTAAACCATTTTATTTAAGCTTTGCATGAATACTGATCAGGGCCTTCTGCAAATGTTTGCAGCTGTGGAATTGTAAAAATATCTCAAGAATGGCTGTTGGCCTTAATTGGACAATATAGTTATTGAGCGGCTCTGTAAATGTTTTGTTGTAGATTCACCATCACATTGGTTTATACATGGCAGGAGACATTTGGCTGTCACCAAAGAAAGAAGCCTTGCCTCTCCTCTTCTTCTTTTCCCTAGTCAAGGGCAGGAGCAGTG
Source organism: Podarcis cretensis (assembly GCF_951804945.1). Classification (NCBI taxonomy): domain Eukaryota; kingdom Metazoa; phylum Chordata; class Lepidosauria; order Squamata; family Lacertidae; genus Podarcis; species Podarcis cretensis. The sequence goes on along the minus strand of NC_137181.1, from coordinate 39,594,146 downwards.
GCCCTCCAGCTATTATTGGACTCTTAAATCCCAACAACCCTGACCAACATGACCTGCAGTCAGGAATGATGGGAGATGGAGTCCAGCTAATTCTGGAGGTCCACTGATTAGCCACCTCTGGTCTAGGGATACAAAGCATGTGGTGTGACATCATTGTATTGCAACTTTCCTCTTCCCCACAAAAAACAACCTGTAAAGTATATGTGCATGTAAAAGTCACCATTTAGTGATGCAGAAAACACACCAGCAATATTTAGCATTACAACTTCTAATGTTTTAATGTATTTATGCAAACTAAAAATAAGGGGGGGACCTATGATAATATTAGGTTCCATGACATTCAGCTCAGTTGGCTAGAGCGTGATGCTGATAATGCCAGGGTTGTGGGTTTGATCCCCATATGGCCCCCCTGCTTACTCCTGCATTCCTGGGGGTTGGACTAGAGGACCTTAAGGGACCTCTTCCAGCTCTGTGATTCTATGATAGAAAAAAGCTAATTGTGTGAGGCTTTTTGAAAAAATGCAGCTTGATCAAAAGGCAAAAACCTCCCAAAGTTTGATATTCACTAATATTGCCTTCTTTTAAGCAGCCCAAATGCAACATGTTTCCAATTTGTACAAACTTTTTACATAGACCATCAGTTTTATTCCGTGTTTCGTGTGAATGTCTGCCCTTTTGCAGAGTCTTTGGAACAAATTTTTCCAAGATAAAGAACTTCGAGGAATGATTGAACAAGATGTGACAAGAACGTAAGTGTTGTGAAACATTGCTGTAGATAGACAACCTTTGGCCGTAAGGCAACATCCAGCTCACCTACATGGTATTATTTATCATTCTGTATTTATTTAAAATATTTATATACTGCTTTTCAGGTGGACCTCAGAAAACAGTTTACATAAAAATGTTAAAACAATCAGCAGCAGTTAATTAATGCTGTACTGTCAAGAGCTTGGGATAGCTCAGTTGGTAGAGCATAAGATTTCTAATGTCAAGGATCATGGGAATGAGCCCTACACTGGACAAAAAGATTCCTGCGTTGCTGGGGGTTGGATGAAATGGCCCTTGTGGTGCCCCCCAACTCTTACCATTCTATGAAAAAAAGGGAAAAGTCTTTTTGAAAGCAAGGGCAAGGTGGTGGTTGAATCTCATTCTCTCCTTCCCTCAGGACAAAAGGATACTTAGGTAGCCCCTTGGTGAAGGGTAAGGAAGGGTACGGCCACCTCAGCTGGAACACCTGGAACTAGATGGTGGTCAGCTTTTGCTTCCCCTTTTCATCTCCCAAAATAAAATCTGACCGATAAGCTTGTACTTGTTGACAGAGCTTATGCACGTGAGTTCAGTAAAAGGCGGTAGTGGGCCAGATACAGCACATAGAACCATACATTTATTTAGTTTTTCAAAGTTCTAAATCACTTTTTCGGTAAAATCTGGTCTTCATAAGAATTTAGAGCAGTTCTTTGGAGGATACAATATGGACATGATGGTTGCCCAAGAGAATGACAGGCACTTCAAGAAAAATACAGTATTCAAAATAATCTAGATGAATAAGGGAATATTGTCTCTCTTGGTTTCGAATCCCAAAGAGACATCTTGGAGATATTGAAGTGGGTTTATTATAAATTAATATTATGAGGTATTGCGTGTTTTAAATGGTTTCAGTGAGAAAGAAAAAAGAATGAGAGGAACTGACAGATCTTGTGACTAAATTATGTTTATAATACAAGATTGAACAGATGATTTTCTGTAATTCTTAACACTTAATCAATAAAAAGTGATGTGTAATTAGTGAGAAATGTCATTCAGAGGAATTTAGCATTTCTATTTTTGTGTATTACTTTCCTACTGTCGGAGATGCTTTTTAAAAATGTTCCTTATTACCATTGTAATTATTCTTTCATCTCTTTAGCCCTTAGGTCATTCCTGTTAAGGAACTTATCAAAGCTGGAACTCAGTTCCGTAAAATATTTTGTCAGAATTAGAACAATGATTGCACTGAGTAGCTCCAATTCATCTCAGTTACTTCTTATATGGCATGTTCCTTTTCTAGTTGTAGCATCACTCTTTACTGTTATTTGAGATGAGAAAATAGTTTGCATGAGTTTTACAATACAAAATTCATTTTGATACCTTTTTCATTTATAGAATTGGGAGGCAAAAAATAAAACAATGCACAGGAAATATTGACAACCCTTATTGCTTTATTTTGTATGACAGTGCCAAAGCAGTATTTTCAAATGCATTTATGCTGTTAGATGTATAATTAAAATCTAAGTATGCTTTCATGTTAATTTTCACAGATGGTATTTTTTGTTTTTAAATGGGAATAGTTCAGGATGTTTAAGATTATATAACTATCTAAGTTATAATTGGGGAATTAAAGTTTGGATAGTTGTGCTAGTTAATGGAGGCATTGTAAAAAAGAATGTTACACTCACTTTGGCATAGAATTCAGTTTACTATTTACAAGGTCTAGATGACTGGTTAGTTTTTGTGAACTAACTGAAGGAACTCACAAAGTTGCTTCTTACCTAGAATTCATTTTACTCACGGGGAGAGAGGGGGAGATTTTCTTTCTGAATCTTCTACTTGCCCTGTTCCCTGATTCTGACCAGATGTTTGCTTGGAAGCAAACACAATTTATTTCTGTTGAACTTGCTTCCATGTACATGTGAACAGGCTGCCATCATTCTATGTCTGACTGTGTCCTTATATAACTGATATTTTTATTCTTTATTGCTGTTCTTTCACTTGTATCTCACACAAATCACATGTCGATGCAGTTTTGCTCACAGCTGATATCACTCTCAGAAATCCACCTGTGTAAAGCAGTGGAATATTCTAAGTAATATAGTTAATAACGTGTCATTTATAACAATATTTAAAAGATAAATATGATACCTGTAAGAGCTTTGTGGAGTGGAAGAAAGATAAAAGATTGTAAGACTGCTTTTTAAAAGACTGGGAATCAGGAAACCGAAGACATATTAGGAAGCATTGTGGTGTATGTATAAGTGATGTATTTTTCTTTTTTCTTTTTCAGGTTTCCTGAAATGCAGTATTTCCAAGAAGAGAATGTGAGAAAGATTCTTACAGATGTTCTTTTCTGTTATGCTCGGGAAAATGAGCAGTTACTTTACAAACAGGTAATGAAACTATCGTACAGGTGGTATCCATTGCCTCAACGTTTTTTCCCTGCTACACGCTTGACAATTGATTGAACAATAATATAGGTTTTATTATCTCCAAAGTTGTGTGTGATGGCTCAGGCAATCAAAGAACTGCTTGTTAGCTGTGTGGTAAAGAAAGCAAACCATTCAGGCACATATGCTCCCTACTCAAGATAAGACATTCCCTCAGATTGTTTTCTTCAATGCTGTTAAATCCTACTTCCAACTTTTTAAAGGTTAAAAACTTTTTATTACTTATTAACTAATGAAAGCTTTCTCTGCTGCTCTTCATAAATTAAAAATATATGTACCAAAGGGACAATTGTTTGTCTTCTGCAAATGGATTAGATCAAGACTAACAACAGATTCCTATAGATGTCAATTCAGAAGTAAATCTCATTAAATTTAGTAAACCTTACTCCCAGGTGGGGGGACGCAGGTGGCGCTGTGGGTTAAAGCCTCAGTGCCTAGGGCTTGCCGATCGAAAGGTCGGCGGTTCGAATCCCTGCGGCGGGGTGCGCTCCCGCTGCTCGGTCCCAGCGCCTGCCAACCTAGCAGTTCGAAAGCACCTCCGGGTGCAAGTAGATAAATAGGGACCGCTTACCAGCGGGAAGGTAAACGGCGTTTCCGTGTGCGGCTCTGGCTCTGGCTCTGGCCAGAGCAGCGATGTCACGCTGGCCACGTGACCCGGAAGTGTCTCTGGACAGCGCTGGCCCCTGGCCTCTTAAGTGAGATGGGCGCACAACCCCAGAGTCTGTCAAGACTGGCCCGTACGGGCAGGGGTACCTTTACCTTTACCTTTACTCCCAGGTGAACTGGATAAGTTTATCTTGAGTCTCACTGAAATTAATAGGATAAGTTAGTCATGACCTAACTGCACTCATACTGATTTCAGTGAGAGCTAAGTGTAAGTAACTTTGACTAAATCCAACCCAATGTATGGACTTGTTTACTTCAACTTTAGCAATCAAGTGTGGTGTAGTGGTTAAGAGCGGTGGACTCGTAATCTGGTGAACCGGGTTCGCGTCTCCGCTCCTCCACCTGCAGCTGCTGGGTGACCTTGGGCCAGTCACACTTCTTTGAAGTCTCTCAGCCCCACTCACCTCACAGAGTGTTTGTTGTGGGGGAGGAAGGGAAAGGAGAATGTTAGCCGCTTTGAGACTCCTTCGGGTAGTGATAAAGCGGGATATCAAATCCAAACTCTTCTTCTTCTTCAAGTAGTCAAGTAAGAAATAAATGAATGGCATTTTGTCTGTCCATGGAACAAGGGAATACCATGGAATATGATGCAAGCAATTTAAGATATATTTGCCAATAGTGCACAAGTGCCGCAGACTTGCAGAAAAAAGTTTGAAACAGATTACTAGTGAGAAAAAGACTTTAAAGCAGTGTTCATATTAGGCCTGCAGAAATGATACAAATGAATTCATTTGTAAATTCAGTTGATCTTTTTAATTAGTGTATGTCATGTTGAAAATAGAAAAGCTTTCAAGCTGAGCATGCACTTCAGAAGAATTTTAACAATCTTAAGATGATTCTTCCAGAGTAAGTTGCTTGAAAAGTCTGAATGTGAATTTATCCGGAAACTTTTTTAAAGAAAAATAATGTTCACAGCCAAAGGCTAAGTTGTATAGTTGAGTAGAAATTGTTTATCAACAAAGCTGGTTTAACTTTAAATGCACACAGTGAAGCATATCAGTTCCCAGCTATTCTGTAACACATAATATCTTAATCATTTTAGTTCTGTAGATTTCCACCCTCTGAATCAGGTATATTGGAAGGTGCCCTCCAAATGTTGTTGGATTACAACTCCCATCTTCCCTGACCATTGGCCATGCTGGCTGGGGCCTATGGGTATTGGAGTCCAGCAATATCTGGAAGGCATCAGGTTGGGGAAAGCCGCAATAACGCATTCCTAGTGTTAAAAAATCTGGTTTTGTCTAGCTGGTTAGGGTTAACTTACTCTTATTGACCTTCATCTAGTCCCTTCATCTAGTCTACTACTCATCCCAGACACCGGTTAAGCAATGCAGCCGTTTTACTTGAATTAAATGTAAAAGAAAAATAGAGATTGATTTCATCTGCTAACTGATACCACCTTAGACCAAATCCGGGGATGCCTGAGTAGCTTCATACAGCTGCTAAAGAGTCTGCAGCACAAATGCTGTAAAGCTGAGCATTTCCCAGCACTGTCTTCTGAAATAGGCTCTCTTGGTAGGGACAAAATCACTGAAATACAGGGTCCACAGTCCTCAATGTTAATGGTATTTTCCAAGATTGCTTTAAAATGGAGTTAGACAGATTCTCAGAGGAGAAAGCTATTGGTGACTTTTGATTGGATGCAGTAATGCTTCTGAGTACCAGTGACTGATGGGACACAGGTGGCGCTGTGGGTTAAACCACAGAGCCTAGGACTTGCCAATCAGAAGGTTGGCGGTTCGAATCCCCACTATGGGGTGAGCTCCCGTTGCTCGGTCCCAGCTCCTGCCAACCTAGCAGTTCGAAAGCACGTCAAAGTGCAAGTAGATAAATAGGTACCGCTCCGGTGGGAAGGTAAATGGCGTTTCCGTGCGCTGCTCTGGTTCACCAGAAGTGGCTTAGTCATGCTGGCCACATGACCCGGAAGCTGTACGCCGGCTCCCTCGGCCAATAAAGCGAGATGAGCGCCGCAACCCCAGAGTCGGCCACGACTGGACCTAATGGTCAGGGGTCCCTTTACCTTTACCTTTTACCAGTTTCTGGCAGCCACAGGAAGAGAGAGTGCTCTTGTGCTCAGGTCCTGCTTGCAGGTTTCCCATAGGCATCTGTTTGTCCCCTGTGAGAACAGACTTCTGAACTAGATGGTCCATCAGGTTCTTCTTATGTTCTTACATTTTTGTGATGCTATATATGGCTCTCCCCCTCCTCATCTTGTCCTCACAGCTACCCTGTGGGTTAGGTTGGGGTGAGGGATGGTGACTGGCCCAGGGTCACCCAATGAGCATCGTGGCTGAGGTGAGATTTTTAACCCTGGTCTCCCAGGTCCTAGTCCAGTTCTCTAGCTGCTATATCACACTGGGTATCCCACACAGTAACCTCCCGTGCAGATTGTTAGTGGGATTAAGAAATAAACCCAGCCTGGTTTCACTCTGCTATCCAACCATATAAAACATTGGCTGAGTATATGAAAAAATGGTGTACTTGGAACATTATAACTTGGTGAAGCATGAGGAAAATATTAGGTAAAATATTGTCTATGTAAATATTATCTGAAGCGGACTTATTTGATCCAACCCATTAGTCACATGAATAATTGAAAATTGCCTTGGGGAGCTGTGATGTGGGGCATTCCTTAAAGAGATGAACCCAACTTGCTTGTTTTCTGGGAATATAACCAATTTCTACTGAAAGAGAGAGTAACACAAGAATCACACTCTGAGTAAATTAATAGGCAAATAATATTTCTTTCTTTGGTACAGCTTAACTGTCTTTTTCTTGTGCTGAAAAATCTTATAGATCCTTTACAAAAAAAATAATACCTTACTGCATAAGGCTTGAGTATTTAGTCAAATGAGTTTTTTTAAAAAAAACTTTGAGTTTCCTCACAAGCTGTTAAAGCTATTATTTTGTTCTAGGTGACACCCCGTTTAACATAGACCATATTGTTAATAGTTATGGGATTTTATTGAATTAATGAGACTGTTATCATGTTGTAGAATGTCTTGCTGAGTTAATTGAAACTGCAGAGATTATATAAATGGTATTAATGAACTTTGACTGCCTTGTGCCTCTGCTTTAATAAAGACTGCTTGGTGGGCTAAATGAACATCGGCAGATAAAAGAACAGGTTCAATTTCGTGAGCCTACAGGCTGTTAACAAAGAAAACTTTTTCACCTCTGTTTTTGAAGAGTGTCATTTCCACATTGCAGTGATTTTAGAAGATGGCTGATCTAGGGCTAAAGGGACTGGATAAAACACTAAATATATCTGTGCTGAATACATGTACTGAATAAATTAATAACTACACTTAAAAACTAACAGATTTTAACTACAACAGTAAAGAGTGGTACTCTAAAAAATTTGAAGGGTTTTTTTTTTTTAACTTTTATTAATTTCAGTGCCACTTCCTGCTTTGACTTCATTGGCCTTGATTATTCTGCTGGATAGGTTGACTGTCTTAATTCAATCTACAGTGGTGCCCCGCAAGACGAATGCCTCGCAAGACGGAAAACCCACTAGACGAAAGGGTTTTCCGTTTTGGAGGTGCTTTGCAAAACGAATTTCCTATGGGCTTGCTTCGCAAGACGAAAATGTCTTGCGAGTTCCTGCAGGTTTTTTCCCCTCCCCCCCTTTTTCTAAGCCGCTAAGCCGCTTATCAGCTGATCCGCTAAGCCGCTTATCAGCTGATCAGCTAAGCCGCTTAACAGCTGATCAGCTAAGCCGCTTATCAGCTGATCCGCTAAGCCGCTTATCAGCTGATCCGCTAAGCCGCTTAACAGCTGATCCGCTAAGCCGCTTATCAGCTGATCCGCTAAGCCGCTTATCAGCTGATCTGCTAAGCCGCTTAACAGTTGATCCGCTAAGCCGCTTATCAGCTGATCCGCTAAGCCGCTTATCAGCTGATCCGCTAAGCCGCTTAACAGCTGATCCGCTAAGCCGCTTATCAGCTGATCCGCTAAGCCGCTTAACAGCTGATCCGCTAAGCCGCTTATCAGCTGATCCGCTAAGCCGCTTATCAGCTGATCCGCTAAGCCGCTTAACAGCTGATCCGCTAAGCCGCTTATCAGCTGATCTGCTAAGCTGCTAATAGCGCTAAGCCGCTAATGGGCTTGCTTCACAAGTCGAAAAAACCGCAAGACGAAGAGACTCGCGGAACGGATTCTTTTCGTCTTGCGAGGCACCACTATAATAATATCGTAGAGCCATAGAATTGTAGAATTGGAAGGTACCCTGAAGATCATCTAGTCCAACCCCCTGCAATGCAGGAATCTTTTGCCCAGCGTGGGGCTTGTGAACCCATGACCCTGAATTAAGAGCTGCATGCTCTAGTGACTCAGCTATCCCAGCAGTGAGCTATATATAAATTAATTATTACTTAATTGATTATTAATTAATGTACAACTCACCGCTGGGATGGCTCATTAAGCTATACCTTAATGCCACTGCTTCAAATAATTCCCTACATTCAAGATGTATGGCACTGATGGCGCCAGGCCTGCGGAATGCTTCTTTATGCTCCATTTGCAAACCTATGCACTCCAACCTTGTGCCTGAATCCTGCAAAAAGTCAATCGGAGCAGCATTTTTGCCTCTTATTCAGCATTTTGGCATAGTTACCAGTGATTCCCAATGTCAGTTCATGCAAGGCAGTCTCTTGACCTGAGTCTCCTGTTCTAATCACTATTTTTAATGGGATTGTTTTATTGTGTATTCTAATAAAATCTGATCGGTGTTTATACAGGTTAAAAGCATAATTTGTCAGTAAACAGTATATTAATTAATAATTGTAATCATGATAGTAGTTAGAACTGGGCCACAGTCTTACTACTGTGGGCCACATCTGTCATGAAAAGGAGGCAGTTCATCAGCAGCAAATTCCAGCATTTCCACTGGTGGATATCCAAACATGCTTCACCAGTTTGTTCTGATTGGTCAGTGATGTGTAAGAAGAGCAGGCTTCCCTTCCAATGGGAAGCCTTCTGCTGCACAACTCTGGCATCAGAATGAAGAGACATTAGGGCAGGGGAACGCTGGGGCTTGCTGATAAACTGTCTTCTGCCTTTTGGAGCAAAGCAGACCTGGGATTCTGCAGCAACTGCCTTGTGGACAGGAAAGCAGTTGAAGGGGAGTTGAAGAAAGAAAAGATCTTGCCTTGCCTGGGTGGGATGGAGAAGGGAAGGGAACCTTAGGGAATATGTCCTGTTGTGATTGGGGGGGGGGAGATAGAGAGACAAATGTCTCTCTACTTATTTAGTTAACCCCTTCGACTGAAGAGGGAAGCCCCTCAAACTCTGCATTTGTAATAACTAACAATTCATTTTCAAAGTGCTCAGGAGCAGCACCAGCAAAAACCAAACAAACCTTGAATTGCATCCATTCACTGCACCTTTGCATGGCTGATGGAAAGGTTTTGATGATGTGGTGGTTTTTACTGAAGCTTAGGGCGCTGACTTGTCGGAAGGAATTTTGGAGAAGAAAATTGAAAGAGAGAAAATTGTGTGTGTGTTGGGGATGGCCTGGGTGGTGCCCCTGTTGTTTTTAAATAGAAAAGCTGGGGTGAAATCAGCCCTCCGTGGGATTTATAATGCTTTCAATGAATGAGGATGATATCCGATGAGGAGAGGAGGTTCAGGGAAAGAGCCAGCCTGCTGTTTGTTTGGGTTGCACTATTTTTAGAAAAATTACTCTTTTTAACGCTTCACACTCCCCTCTCTCTCACAGCAAATCAAACAACAATTTTCTAGCAGAGACTGATGGAGAGATGCCACAACCCAGCAGCAAAAAGGGTTAAATGCTGCTCTTTGCCAGAAAGCTGTTAATGCTTCCTGTAAACTTTGAAAACCACACAAGGCTAACTTAATTTCCATTCGGTCAGTATATTATTTGGCAACAAATACATTGTTGCCATTTTTACATAGCAGATCCCCGTCGCAAAAGCGATTGGAGGGCTATTTACTTCAAATCCATCCTATTTTTGTCTTTTCTCAGAACATTTTAGGCTGCAATCCTGTGCACACATTTCTGGGAGTAAGCCCCACTGATCACACTTACTAAACATGCATAGAGTTGCTATGCAATAACTGTTTCTAGGAGAGGCAGCTTCCTTCCTTTCTTCTTACCTTCTCCAAATACGAGTTGAGATTTATGAAAATACAAGGGAAATCAAGTTTTGAATAGAATTATATCAAAATGTTTCTAAATCAATATTTGTTGCAAGTCATCTGAACCTATTGTGTTAAGTCAGGCATAGATAAACTCCAGCCCTCCAGATGTTTGGGACTACAATTCCCATCATCCCTAGCTAACAGGACCAGTGGTCAGGGATGATGGGAATTGTAGTCCCAAACATCTGGAGGGCCGGAGTTTGCCTATGCCTGTGTTAAGTTATTCGTGTTAATTGTATCCAATGTGTTCCTTAAACTTCTTAGGGTGCAGTCCTAAGCACACTTTCCTAGGGGTAAGCAATCCTGAACCCAGCGTAACTTACCTTTGAGTAAATATGGATGAGATCAGCAGGTTATGCAGTGAGGTGCTTACAGGTTGCACAGGAAGGCTGAGAGACATTCAGATCCTTCTATGGCTCCCAACATTTAGAGATTGGCCATATTCCCCTTATGGTGGAGTTGTATTCAATATTATTGTATATTTGAACAACATAATATATTTTGACCAAAAATGTATATACTATCAGTGATACGGCAGTGCCATATTCTTCCATGGAAATTTTTCCTTTTCATACATTCATTAGTAACAATGAATGGGTGACAACTGCAAACACATTATAAGGCAAGCTTGTCAGTTTCAAATATTTTGTTTTCTTTACTGAATACAAGTAAAATAAAAATGTTAAATTAAATTAAACTCTAGGGCATCACAAAAAATTCTGATGCAACTGAATTTCTTCTAATGCAAATCATCCTGTGTGAATTATCCTAATTTGCATAGGATTCCACCCCCCCCCCCAAAAAAAAGTTCTGATTCAAAATATTCTGGAAAACACACATCACAGCGTACTGCACATAGAAATGTCACTGTATATCAAATTGCTTTTGATTTGATTTAAAAATACATTGTGGTCATTGTATTATAAGAAATTACATGCCATATTTAAATTCATGAGATGTAGACCTAACTGGTGTATCATTGCAACATATAACTTTGAAAGCTCCTCTCTCAAAACATGTTTATTATGCCAGAAATGTTACAAAGAAGGAACTAAAATTGCAATTTTGCTACCCGCACCATTGTCTGTTTCTCTCTTTTTGCATTTCTGCCTTCACCTTAACCCCTTAGCACAATATGGGTGATGCCCACATTATTTTATCTATTGCCATGTTCCAGATTATCTTTTTAACGGTCAGGTTGAATGGCAAACCCATTCTGGGGGTGGCTCTGTAGTGCAGCAGATAACAAAATAGAAATTCCCTCTTCCTGAGAGCTACCCTGGTGATGTAGGTCGCTTGGCACTTGGCCCTTGTTGCTGGAGACCCACGTTTGAAAACTTTATAGCAGAATGCTAGGGTAAGGCTAAGCAAAGTATGCCGTGGCACCATAGCAGAGCATTTTCTGCACATGAACTGAGCACATATAACTGCCATAAGCCCTGTGGAGACATCCTAAAGGGGCCAGTTGGATCAGGACAACAGGTGGCAGAAGCTTGAAGAGCTAGAGTCTGATGATCCAGGGGAGGGCTCCAGTGGGTTGGATGGGACTCATCTGGTCCCCAGGAAGTCCTGGTGTTCACTGAGGCTTGAACCACAGTCAGATCATGGAAGCACCGACCTAACAATGAGGTGGAGTGAAGCAGCTGCCTCAGACAGCTGGATCCAGAGAGGCGGCGCAGCTTGCTTCCGCCCGCATACTGCCACTCGCTGCTGGTTTCCCAAGAGAAGCATCTCTCCATTGAATTCTGTGGGCAGTTCCCTGCCTGCCTAGCAAAAACCCATGGAAGGGACCAAGAAGTGGTCAGTAGCAGGAATAGCAGAGGCCACAAAGTGTCCAGGCATCAGCCATTGGGCACCCCTAGCAATGCCTGTCATGCTCCTAGCAACTCCGCCTATCCTCTTTTTCTCTCCCTGCTTCCTTTGAGCTGACTGTTGTGGCACTTCTGCCTCCTGCTCCTCCCTCCTCGCCTGGCAAATAGCATGGAGCCGCTGCCCTGCACCCCTCCTCCTTCTCTCCAGGGTAAGGTCGTCCTCTGTGCCCACCCTGGGATACAGTGGGGCTGTACAATGATGCCTGTGAGCATGTACAGAAAGTTCTGGGCTATTCCTGCAATGCCCAGGAGTGCTTCTCGGGTTCCCTGAAAGGGAGGAGCCCATGGGAAGTCAGTTGTGTTTGCTTTGGAGCCCTTGGGGGTGCCTTCCTTTGTCCCCCCCAACCCCACATTCCTTTAGAGCTGGTTTTTAAGCAGAGGTTGGATGGCCATCTGTCATGTATGATCTAGCTGAGATTCCTGCATTGCAGTTGGGTACACCAATTCACCCTTGAGGTCCCTTCCAACTCTACAATTCTGTGTGGCTAAATAATAGTGAAAGAGGATGACTGAATAGAGCTAATCAAAACTAAGTCTTCCATTGTACCTGATAGTTGTTTGACCTGTTCAGTTGTGAACGATGCCCCACCAGCTTCTGCTGAGCCAAGCTTTTATTTTTATTAACAATGCTGGATTCTCAAAGGTATTATAGGAACTAGATGCCCAGTCATTATTGATTTATTTTTCCTTTGGAAGCCTTATCCTAGCATATCTGTTCATAAGCAGTCTTTCCAATATGACCTCAAGATATTTTTATGACTGAGTATGCAAGTTACTGGAATGAGCAAAATTTAGAGAAGGTTTAAACTTCTCTTTTGTATTCAAAAGAGTGCATTTAATATTATGAAATAGTGACAATTTAAAACTGAAAAAATAAAAAGATGTGCTCAGCCTACCCAATATACAAATTTACTCTTTCCCCTCTTTTTATTCTAAACATTTTTTCAAAAATGACAGGTTTTATATGATCTCTTTCCAACCTTTCAGAGTACCTTCTGCTTTTAATATTTACATTTAAACATACACATGGAAGGGAAATTATTTCTGTCTGTAACCATCAACCAAGTACCCCAATTTCTTGCCATTTCTTCTGAAGCATTTTAGATGTTCATAACCAAAGTTGCGAAACTGTGTTGGTTAACCTGTATAAAATGAATAATTTTCTTTTGAGCAAATTTAGCCAATCGGCCTAGCTGATCTGCTTAACGGGGTTAAGAAGGAATTGGGCCCCATCTTATATGACATTATCCATTATCACAGTTTTAAGCTATGCAGATACGGGATTTTCATCTTAGCTGAGTGAATTGGAATGTATTTCTCTTAGGTTTCTTCTAATCCCATTTTCTAAAAGTATATAAATAATTCTGTACTTTATAGCAATCATTGATGTTCCAATTTTGGGAAACAATTTTTGATACTGTTCTCAGTTATGCTCTATGTGTGTCTTCATAAGATAGCTCCTAACTGCCCAATGTTTAAGTAAAACAATTATTGACATAGATATTGATGTAACTACTGAGTAATGAATTGTGGTCTACTGACTTTTTGTTCCACTGAAAAAAAAATCAGATGGAGTTCCTGTCTATATAGGAGAGTAAACTATTAGTATTAGTTTCATTTACAATAAAACTATTAGATAGCCATCATTTTTATGCTAAGGTAACTTTTTCTTGCTTAATTGGTCTGATGTAGAAATCCCAGGCATGTGAAATAAAGTCTTTATTTTTGTTTTGCTGTAGGGAATGCATGAACTTCTAGCACCAATTGTCTTTATTCTGCATTGTGACCACCAAGCTTATCTACATGCAAGCGAAGCTGCACAACCAAGGTGGGTCTCTTGCATTTCTCCATACAAAACAAATTATTAGGGTATTGATCTCAAGCAGTATGTGGATCAACAAGCACCATATGCAGTTTGCAATGTAATGTAAATAGTCAAAAGCCATGTTTCAACAATGACATGACAGCAGGTAAAAGACATATCAGCACTACCCTTTAAAGAGAGGTCTGTTAACCTGGTCCAGAGACCGTTTAGTCCTCTGTATCCCCAAGGTAGGAAATTCTGTTGCTGGAAAAAGGCTACAAGGAGACAAGAGCCCAGCTGGATCAGGCCAAAGGCCCATCTAGTTGTTTTGTTTACTTATTTAACAAAATTAACAAAACAAAAAAAATCAATATACTGCTTGATTGTAAAAAAACAACAACAACCCTCTAAGCAAGTTACCCTCCCAGCAGAGAATTATTCCTGATATCAACAGCCATTTGTTCCGCAGGGTGAGAGGGGAAGATCTTCATATACAGCATAGGATATTCAAACTGCTGTTGCACGAAAGTGTTTTATCATTGCCAGGGTCCAAACAACCCTTTATGCAAGCACTTCAGCATGCATTAGGGGCTGCAGCAAGAAGTAGGATGGGACATTCACTGGCACATGTGGTGTTCCACACATAGCGTTTTGGATGCTGGCCAATGTATGCAGGAAGAAAGTGTCAAGGTTTTTCAAAGTAACCATGTTTTGCGCATATTACCGCCGCTTATTTCCTTCCAGAGCTGTAGCCAGAGAAGAAAATGGATAAGAGGTGTCGTCACTGATTAATTGCTGCTAAAATGTGATAAAAATAGATTCTATTAAAATAAATTACTGCTTTGATAATTGTGTATTTGACCAGTAACAATATTTTTTGTTTTCAACGAACAGTGATAGATTGTGGAGTGATCAATTATTCTGGATCAAGCATATTCAAATAATACATTGTGGCACCCAGTAATTTGTTATTTGGAATAATTAGATGGTTACTTCATTGTAGTGCAGACAAGGCAGCTAATTTGTTTTTGATCTTTAGAGAGAGTAAGGACTTCATTTGTCTTCAGTGGAGTTACTTTTTTAATTACAAAGGCTAGTTGTACTTACTTGCAGTTCCTCTATAACTTAGCTTAAAATCTTCCAGAAATAAACTTTTACATGTTTTTGTTATTCTAAGCAGTGAGGAAATGAAAGCTCTTTTGAACCCTGAATACCTGGAGCATGATGCCTAGTAAGTTTCGATAATTTCATGTTTCTGTTACATTTCTATTATATTTGTATTATTATTAATCATAGTACTTATCAAAAAACTTTTGTCTTTAGTGCTATGTTCATCCATCTTATGAAAACAGCAGAACACTGGTTTTCTACCTATGAGCACGACAGTCAAAAGGTACATGTTGATAAAAATCAAGTACTTTTTGAACTTGTAGAATATGATTATTAAAGAACAGAGGTATAATAGGAAATAAGACAGGAGTTAACATTTCTAAAATACGTTGAAACAAAATCTTTGAAGTGTTTTTTTTCCTGAGGTACCTTGTCTGAGAGCCTCCCCAAACCTTCAGCCCACCTTAGCAAATGTAGTGTTGTGGGATCTCTTTAACTGTGGTTAAGTGATAAGGAGTGTACAATTCTGCCTACCTCCTTCTATTCATTAGATGAATGTGTAATTGGATTTTATGAAACCTCCCAACTGTCATTGCAAAATAAGAAATTTTAGCAGTTTCGCTGTTATTCCCCCCCCCCCCTGCT
Organism: Podarcis cretensis; assembly: GCF_951804945.1. NCBI lineage: Eukaryota > Metazoa > Chordata > Lepidosauria > Squamata > Lacertidae > Podarcis > Podarcis cretensis. Next base: position 39,578,685 of record NC_137181.1, on the reverse strand, counting down.
TCATGGTCCTTGTTTTGGTGTGTTTGGTGTATTTTGATGTCAGTCTTCATAGATTAAATTTATACACCCACCCACCAATGACATTCTGGTCTGGAATGTTTGTCTATGAAAAAATACCCCTCAGTTGCTGGAGATAATATATTGGTAATATCTGAATTCCAACAATTGGATATTTGTCCGGTTTACCAATCACATTAAACAGTAATTAAAAATAAACTATGATTTAACAAGAATAAGTATAGGTGCATTCTGCTAATTACATGCCCAGTTTGTTCCCCTCTCCTCTCTTTGCTGTGCTGGAAGGGGGGAAGAGCAAAGACTGGATTTATGCTATGTGTGAAGTTGCACTTGTGGTTTGTTTCCCCAAAATAAAGTATGATTTGTAAGCTAAGTAAACCTTGACTTCTGCTACTGGTTTATTTGGAGAAAAAAACATGAACACTGGTTCAAATGCAATGCTAAGCCAGCCTCAGGTTTGTTTTCCTCCCAGCATATCAAAGACAGGAATGTCAGAGGAGCGAAATGGGCCCCATACCTTTTCTCACTAAACCATAGTTTATTTTTAACTGTAGTTTCAGGTTACATACAAACTGGACCTTTGCTAAAATTTTGTATTAGAATGTGCTCTAATAGTATATTTCATTTTACATTTCACTTTGTTGTTGTTCTTTCATTAGGAGAAAGATGCAATGATGACACCTGTTCCGTTTGCTAGACCACAAGATCTAGGCCCATCAATTGCTATAGTAGCGAAAGTAAATCAGATTCAAGATCATTTGCTAAAGAAACACGATATCGAACTCTACATGCATTTGAACAGGCTAGAGATTGCTCCCCAGATTTATGGACTGTAAGTCGTCTTTCCATTTATTTTACTTTATGTAGTGGATGTGGAATTTAGTGGAGTTGATTTCTGAGTAATGTATAGTTATTGTGACATTAACCTAGGCTAGAAAGCGTGACAGCAGGGACCCTTACTCATCCCAAGGCTAGACATTTTTCAGTTTAGGGAGGTGCTACAAACTTATCCAACTCCAATGCTTTTATGTCTACACTTTTGCAAGAGAGGATGGGAGGAAAACCAGAACAATTTGGCCTCACTGATGTAGCCTCCTTGGTTGCACCCATGTGACCTTATTGGCCCTGCCTCCTTGACCTCCCTACCGGATCCAGGAACTTCTAGATGCCACTTCAGAAACACTACAATAAAAGCAGGAAAAGAAGCTAAATAGTTAACGCTTCAGCTTTTCTGTTTCATTATAGGAACCAGTGACATTTGAACTGTGGCCAGTGACATTCTCAGTAGTATGATAGTGGTAATACATAATTAGGAGACTATAGTAGCTATAGGTGTTCAACAAGTTCTTGATATTTTCATATCTTTTTAAAATATAGTTTTGAATTAGGAAACATAGACTAGACTCTACAAAACTGGGGGAGATTTATTCATCTTAAGGAAACATTAGGCTGTCCTTCTTCTGTTGTTATTACTTAGTAAAAAACATCTTCATAGTGTGTAGGAAAGAAATTCCAGCGTCAGCCAGCTGTGTTCTTTTGAAGCATATAAATTCACCTTGCTCATTGCTTATCCTCCGGCAAAGGACTACAGATGGCTACATTAACTAATAGGTACTGTTCATATTCCAAATTTTGCAAATAAAGCACCCTAAAAAATATAAATGAACATAGATTACATCCCTTATGAATGCTTAATATCTAGTAATGTTTATCTTGTTTAGTACAAGATATTGCTCACAAATATTGCTTTCATTGCATTATTTAAACTTAAAAATACTGTATTATAAATACTGTACATTTACCAGCTTTTCTGCTTTCGGAGCATTTCATTAAGAATAAGGCACAAGAGCAAAATGTCACTCTTCCGGAAACCCAGACTAGGCAGCATTGAATAAGATGCATCAAGAACAATATTAGAACCTACCTTAATCAGACTTTACATAAACTATGTACAAGCAAGAAACAAATAATGCTTCAACGAGCACAAAAATGAATAGAGATGTACTGCAGTGGATGCAATTTATGGCAGATTAAAAATGCTAAAATATAAAATGTGTAACACTACCACTGACAAACTGACAAAACATGTTTTCACACAAGGTTACATGAATGAACCTTGACCAAACTTCAGGCCCTCATATTCTCCCTCCTCTATTCACATGCCGCAATGACCTCCTCCCTTTCTTGCTTATAGCAAAATATAGTTTGTCTCTATGTCTGCATTATTACACTATGGTACTTGCTTGTCTTGCAAATCATGATTGTATACCACAGTTTGATGAGTGGTTTACAATTATTGCCGTCACTTTTTGATAATGCATTACTAATATGGAGGCATACACATAAGAGAAAGTAGGGGAAATAGAACTGCAGAATGTAAAGGAGACATTCAGATCAATGTGGGAAGATGACATTGGGATAGATAGTGGTAATCTGTGGTCTAACTTATGCCTATGGGTTGCAAGTTACCATAAATAGCATAATGTGGAAGAAAATAAAAGAAGAAATATTATCAAGTATGATTACTAAAACAATTACCGTATTTTTCGCCCCATAGGACGCACCGGCCCATAGGACGCACCTAGTTTTTTTGGGGGAAAATAAAGGGGGGGGGGGAATTATTTCCCCCCCCAGGTGCGGGGCTGGGGCAGGGGAAGCTATCCGCAAGCCGTGGGAGAGCTGCGCGAAGTCGCGCAGCTCTCCCACGGCTAGCATAGAGCTGCGCGAAGCCTGAAGCTTGGGGCGTGCTGAGCTCAGCGCTCCCCAAGCTTCTGGGTGCTGGCAAGCTCTCCGCTAGCGGATAGCTTCCTGAAGCCTGGAGAACGAGAGGTGTCGGTGCGCACCGATGCCTCTCGCTCTCCAGGCTTCAGCAAAAGCTTGCATTCGCCCCATAGGACGCACACACATTTCCCCTTCATTTTTGGAGGGGAAAAAGTGCGTCCTATAGGGCGAAAAATACGGTATTTCCCAACTAGAGCCTCGTGTGCAGATTAGTGCACAGTCCTTTGGAATCTGCTGTAGACTACCACTGTAACAAAATGTCATTTGGAATCTTAACTTGTGGAATAATTTACCAGTACTACTGTCAAAACAGTTAGACTTATATCATAGTGATATGTCAGTTCCCACTATATTGGCAGTGAGAAAAATTACCTGGGTCTTTTCTTTTTCTAATAACTGTGTGCTAGTATTTGAAAAGTGCAAAGGGTATAAAACATCAGCATACTGTAATTATTTTTGTCTCTAGTGCTGTCAGACTTTTTTTTTTATATACAAATAATTTCCAGTACTAAGTTGAGTAGTCTCCTTAATTTTGTTAGTGTAGAGAGATACTATTATTTGATTTGGTATAAAGAAAACTATTTACTACCCAACAGGCTGGAAGAGGAAAGAGATATTGTGAAATGTTTCATGCTTGTATATTCAATGGCAACATAAGATAAAGTTGTGAATCTCAGGAAAGGATATGAAATCAGAACAATTCTTAAGAGTTGGGAAGGACTCAAATGCAATGATGATCCAATCTACCTCACCTCACAGAGAACACCCAAAGCCATTTATGGTTGATGATTGAAATAGGTTTTTCCCTAATATACCAAATTTACATTTATGCTTTCCCTTAGTAGATGAGGTGAACGGTTGTCATCAGCCTCTTTCTGTCATTTATCAAAATGCTTGAAAAATGTAGTTCCGTCCTTAACAAATAATTCCTGAGGGTACAGCCAACATTCCTTCAGCTTGACTTAATGTGGGATAAATGTTTATATTAATTTTCTAGTCTTTCACCATGCTTCTTGAACTGTAGCACCCAGATCTGAGACTGCTATTCTAAGAGGTATCTTAACCAGTGGTGCCAAGAACAAAATTACTGCTTCCAGGGTCTTGGATGTGAAGTGATTAATACAGCCCCCAAAAAGAAATGGTCCACTTGTACCAATGCACCAAATTGTTGATTTGTATTCTGATCATACATAACCTCTGGATTTTTCTCTGCAAAATTGCATCCTGGGAAGCTGGAATTCCACGTTCTTACTATTATTTATTTATTTATTTATTTATTTGATTGATTGATTGATTGATTGATTGATTTACTTGCTGCAGAAAAGTCTCTAACTGACTTACAAAGATTAATAGCCCAAAGGGGCTAGCATAAATAAAAAACAGTACCTTCCAATCAAACCATGAACAATAAGCAGTTTAAAAAACTGCAAAAACTTACTAAATCATGGTGCTGAAACATGTGTTTGATTATGTTCCTTTGCTGAGCATTGGTATGGGAAATTGTTGCTTATTGACCAATCTTAGGTTATTCAGATGTTTGTGTGTTTTTTAATGTATTGCTTATATGCCCAAATGGCTGTAGTCCTTCATGGTTTTTATAATATCAGGGTGAGACAGACATTCTCCAATCTGCACACTTTATCTGAATGAAGCCTCTCCTCTTTCCTTCCTTCCTTAATATATACTAGTGAGTTTCTGTGGCGTTTGCCACTCAAGGTTAGATTTGACCAAATGTCTTTGTTGTCCTGAGTACTGTCACAAAAACACAGGACTCCTAACATTGAGAAGGTTTTTGCTATCCCTTCCCTATCAAATCACCAAAAAATAGTTAACAAATGTAGTAGGTCGAATACAAAAGTGAAATGAAGCCATCCATTCATTATGTTACGCGCTTATAAAGCTCAATGAATCACTTGTGTAGCCTCTATCCATTTAGGCTGGATTTAAATTAACAATGTTGACAGATGTGCGTCTCCTTATAAATTCCATATGGCTTGAAGACTGCTTTTGTTGCTATTACAATATAGCATGATAAAAAATATAGTATGATGAAAACAATAGTGCTATGCAAAGGGCATATTAAGGGAGAGAACAGCTGTTTGTTTGTTTATTTGTTGGTTTGCCTTCCTTCAACCAAGCACACATATCCTAGGTAAATTGCTGATCAGAAGGTCAGCAGTTCGAATCCCCGTGACAGGGTGAGCGCCCGTTGCTCTGGCTCAGCTCCTGCCAGCCTAGCAGATCGGAAGCACACCAGTGTAAGTAGATAAATAGGTACTGCTGCAGCGGGAAGATAAACAGCGTTTCTGTGCACTCTGGCACTTGTCACGGTCCTCCGTGCACCAGAAGTGGTTTAGTCATGTTGGCCACATGACCCGGAAAGCTGTCTGTGGACAAATGTCAGCTCCCTCAGCCTGAAAGCTGAAAGATGAGCACCACAACCCCATAGTCGCCTTTGACTGGACTTAACCGTCCAGGGGTCCTTTACCTATTACCTTTACCTTTAAAGAAAGGCATATACACATGAATGGGACACTGGGCCATGGAGATCAGTGGCATCAGCCCTTTCACTTCTACATCATTTACTTTGGCTGGCACCTCTATGGGAGTTCTGCTGATTATCATCAAGATAAGCGTAGGCATCCTTGAAGAACTACCAAGTGAGCAAAGGAGCATGATCAACAGTGAGGGAATGCAAAAGAGAGTGAGATGGGATGGTGGAAACATAGGTTAGCACAGTATCAGAGCCTCCTGCACCATGCCAATGTTTGTGTATGCAAAGTCAAATTGCAAGGAAGAGTTTGGCTTTAGCCACCCACTTTACTTGAAAGAGCTAGTTGGGCCTTGCGCTTGGCATAAGTGCAGCGATTCATCCTTTTAAAAAAACAATTATATCCCATTTTCCTGCTTCGGAAGCATTCATAGCAGCCAACAAAAATAAATACCAAAATGCGCCTAAAAACCAATGAAATGTAATAAAAACAATTTTAAAACAGATGAAGATAAAGCCAGTAGAACAAGCAAAGGGCATAATAGCTGTTGTGTCTGCAAACAAATGAAAAATATTTAGACAGTGCCAGAAGGTAAGGAGAGAGGAGACAGGTGGACATCTCTGTGAAGAGGGTACAAAAGCCTGGACACAATGGCTGAAAACATCATTTCCCACAACCCCATGTGCGTACTTTAAAATGCTGAGGGTTTGCAGAGCAGAGCCTCAGTCAAAGGCCTCAATTTATCAAAAGATGCACATATAGATCAGGTACCCAAACTACCATATCTGCAATATTTGTAAAACCATCTTTTTACATGCCATTTTGCTCCTTTGTGTTTATAAAACGATCTGCTTATAAAAATGCATAGATGTCTTACTTCCAGATGAAATAAAAGTCAATGAAAGGATTAGATCCTATAAAATGCTGACAGATTGAATATTCAGTGTAATTGTACAGTTATATGAGCTAACAATGATTAATGCCCTAGATTAAATGGTATTTAAATGTTAATTTCTCTGACCCTTAAATCTAATAAGTTATAGTGCAAAGTAATTATTGCAAGCCACTTTGTGCCTTGTACTGTTGCTAGCACTTGTAGTACAAACATGAGGGCAGGTGTTGTACACAGCTACAGGAGAAGTTTGAAGGGAGCTGTTAAGTGAACCAGTATGTGCTGTTTTTCCCCGTGCTATTGTATGTTTTGAATGATTATTATTATTTACTTCAAAAAGTGAAGGCAGTGTTTTGAAACCAAAGTGTTGCACTGTGTCTGTGCTGCAGAATAGACACATGAGAAGTATAAAGTAAGCTCCTCAGTGGATCACTAAACTGGCGCTGCACGTGTGCTTGGTCTCACACAAACAGAACGCACGTAAATGGGGAGTTGCCTGTACAGTGGTACCTCAGGTTAAGTACTTAATTCGTTCCGGAGGTCCGTTCTTAACCTGAAACTGTTCTTAACCCAAAGCACAACTTTAGCTAATGGGGCCTCCTGCTGCCATTGCGCCGCCAGAGAATAACTTCTGTTCTCATCCTGAAGCAAAGTTCTTAACCTGAGGTATTATTTCTGGGTTAGCGGACTCTGTAACCTGAAGCGTATGTCACCTGAAGTGTATGTAACCCGAGGTACCACTGTACTCTGTTTCCAGCAGTGTCTAGTCAGTCATTCTAGGAAGCTTGCAAATCCTGACCCCAGCAACTGGCATTCAAAGATACACTGTCTCTGCATATGGAGGTTTCAGTTAGCTGTCGTAACTAATTGTTAGTAAAGACAAGCAAACCCACAAATTACTCAGAATATTTATATTGCCTTTATAGGTTGTTATAATTAGAATCTGTATGTATTCTAAATTCTATCAGGTATGCTTCCTTTAGCCTTTTGTGCAGCGGAGGGCTCATGTGTGTCAGATGAAAAGAGATAATGTAATTGATATTCTTGATCCACTTTAGCTTAAATATGGATTTAGACTTTGTTCAGTAATTTGCTTTCCTGCATATGGTGTCAAAAGTGATTGGTATATAAGTAGGATGAAAGATGGGTTGAGAAATGGGAAGTATCCATTTGAGTTCTATTCTCTTGCCACTTAATTATATGCTGAGATGTTAATGAATAGAACTGAGTAGCTGTGAGGATAGAATACAGATTTGTCATGTTACTCCTAGATGCAGGTGATGTGCCTTCAGTCTCAAGTGCTGAAAGTAAGATATAGTCAGAATAGATGCCTGGCAAGTAAACTTTCATAGCACCTCTTGTCAAAATGTCCTGGGGGTGAAAAGACTGCCAACTTTAACATTGCTAAGCACTGGAAATTAAAGTGAAAATCTGGACTAGATGAAGACCTTTGGCCATGTGAGTTTTTATTATGAATATTCAAGAAATATATTCCAGGATATTTGGAAGACTGTTTTTGCTACTCTTTGAATTGTTATCTTTGATGTGACTGCACAAGGTAGCATAGTAATCTCACAGTACTGATCACAAGAATGGATCCTTCTACTAAGCTACCCAGGAATGATGTTATAGTGGTACCTCAAGTTAAGAACTTAATTCGTTCTGGAGGTCCGTTCTTAACCTGAAACTGTTCTTAACCTGAGGTATCACTTTAGCTAATGGGGCCTCCTGCTGCCGCCGCACCGCCGCTATGCAATTTCTTTTGTCATCCTGAAGCAAAGTTCTTAACCCGAGGTACTATTTCTGGGTTAGCGGAGTCTGTAACCTGAAGCGTCTGTAACCCGAGGTACCACTGTATATGACTGCTAGTGTGAAAAAAGAAATAACAAAACAGATGTACCTAAAAGGAGTTACATGAGATTTGTGGGTCATATTGCACAAAAAGGGCAAATAAGGCAATAAGTTCCTTAAAACATGTATCTTTAATCCAGTTGTAATGGAATTGTTTGCCACAGTCAGATAGTACTGTTTTGGAAGCAGAAGAAGAATCAAAGTTAATTTTTACTTTGAGGACTGTTGTGATTTAGAAGATGTTTGCCACCAGCATATTAACATTTTCTTTTAGGAGCTTTGTGCATCAAAGTGCACAGGGTGAAAGCTGATCATAGGCTGCTAGAATGAATGTCTCTTCCATTCACACACAGTGTTAATGCTAGGGAAGCATACTATAAAAGGATAATTCACAGTTTTGACCTCAGTTTTTTCCAAACCATAGTAGGAGTTAGAACTTTTAGGAACTTCACTCTTGTGGCTGCAGAATGATTTTAACAACATATACAGATACTTGCTATATCCTAAGACTGCTTTAAATGATTCCTAATGTAGCTGTGCTTAGCTAGTGATAAGCAAGCAGTATGTTGGGTAACAAGTAGGTCAATCTAAGTGACTACTTTGGGCTAAGATGAGCAACAAGCCAATGTATAAGGATGCAGCCTTATATCCTTGCATGTGTATTTAGAAGAACTGCGTATTGTTGGTCATTATAGGAAAACAGGATGCTGAATTAAATGGACCTCAGCAGAACTGCTGTTATAGGCAAGCAAGGTCCATTCATTCATTTATTTTCCTCCAACCCAACCTAAAATGAAGATCAGTCTAGCTTCGTATTCAAAAAGGATATTTTGATAAATACTTTTTCCTACAAAGAACCAGAAGCATAAATGAGTTGGGTGGATCTTTGCAGAATTGTGTATATGTGTAATACAGGGTTGACACTATTTTGCTTTGTGCAAATATAAATGAAATAAAGTGAAAGAGTTGTTGGGATAATTATGTGGCATTCTGTTTAGCACCCTGGAAATAGGATTACTACAGCCCTTCAGGTTTAGACTTAAAGATAATACAGTGAAGATTTGTATGTGCAGACTAGTTACCTTTCCCCCCCTCCATGCATGAGATTGTATGGATAAACTTCAATGTGATCTAGTCTGTTCACATGGGAGGAGAAAGAATGCACGTTTTCAGGCATTTTCTTGGAAATGACTACTGGGTACTGTATGTTGTTTAGTGTTCATTCCAGTTCACACATTTCTCTTCACAATCCCATAAATGGAAAGGATCACATTGGGGGGGGGGGTCTTACCCTAGAAATCACTTAATGGTTTCACCACTATTGTCCACAGGATGTAGATTTGCATCCACAATCACTTTATAAAGTTAAGATAGTCAAGAAAATCTCTCCTGAACATATTAGGACTAGTAAATCTCCTAGGAGAAAAACTGCAAATTTCTAATTTAAGAGTAAGCTTTTCAAAACAGTAACTCTGTTTTAAATCTGAATTGCATATTAAAAAATGTGTGTTACTAAAGCATTGGTATTATGTAAATATGTTTAATCTTATTTAAATTTGCTTTTATACAGTAAATTATTATGATAATAATTTTTAACATTTATAGACTGAGAAATATATTCCAGTCCTTTTATAGAACTAGGAATGGAGATCTGTACGATTGTCGTCAGTTCATTTTTTTGCAGCATGTATTGTTGGGTTTGAATAATCACACGTCAGTGTAAACAAAGAGCATATGTAATGGGGGGGGGGATCCTGCTCTGTGAAAGCAGTATCGTAAATTGTGCTACCATTTAGAATGGGTGAGTCACACAATGGTTTTCATTAATCTTGCGGGGGGGGGCGAGTTTCCCTTTTCCACATCTGTCAGGATAGAAACTTTAATGAGGAGCCTGCTTTAGTCAAACTAAGAGCTAAAGTATTTAAACCTTCAGTATCTGTTCTGCGCTAGAGAAAAACTTTCTTAAGACCAATACTGCACAGACTAGGAATCTCAGTACCGCTTTAGAGTATCTGCCACCACATTCAAGGAGCAGAACAATACAGAATTGTGTTTGCAACTGAGGGAAGGGATAACCTGATGGAAGTATATTGTGTGGAATGTAAGTTGTGTTTCCCAAGTGTTGACAAACTTAAAACCATCTCTAAAGGTACACAGCTTTTGCCTGCAAATTAGTTTGGATCAGTTTGGGGGTAATTAGGGTTGTTTCCACACTAATTGACAGCCAGCACGTGCTAACTGTGCTTACTAATGACTCATGTTGGCTTTGTGTGTTGTGTGTGTGTGTGTGTGTGTGTGTGTGTGTGTGTGTGGCTGTTGTTGGTTGAAAATACCAGCCCAACACTACTCTGTTATCCTAGAGTAAACTTACAAACTGCACAATTGAGCTATGATCATGAGTGGCAGGGAGAGGATTATAAATCAGCATCAAAAAATTATCCCAACAAAGACCATGTATGGGAAGGATCTGTATCTATGGGAATCAGATGTAGATATGCCAAAAACTCTGAAGAGGCTTAGCACAACCATCCCAACACTGGCACCGCCTTCTGACATTTGTTATTGCCATGGTTATGTAGTGACGTGTGTAAGTGTGTTTCACGGACCCGTGGGATCACTCCAAGAAGAGAAAATCATTATGTAGGGCAAACACTGGGCACTTGAGATATTTTGGACTCCCACTCCCATCATGCCTGGCCCATTGACATAGTGGCTGGGAATTATAGGAGTTGTGTTCCAAAATATCCAGAGAGCACTAGGTCGATGAAGACTGCTGCAGGATGTGACCCTCAACCCTCACTACATAAAAGAACCGGCTTACTGCCTGCAGGAAATCTTCACTAGACAACCCAGCTACATACTTGTATTAGTATGGTTAAAACAATACGTTAGAGAACTTAATTTGTTTTGCTAAAATATGCCCCCAGAAGCTTATTAATAAGAATAACTTGTTCTTTTCTAAAAAGATATCTTACAACACATTCAGGTGACAGTGGGAGGCATAAGACCAGTTTTTCAGGTCTGCACAACCATGTTGCCTATTCAGTATGTTCTGGTGAGGCCTCCTGCAATCACTGTTGAGACATCCTGCAGTCACATCTTTCATATGCGAAAAACAAGTGTGTGTCATCCTTTGCTAAACATTTGAGGTGTGCTTTTATATACCTTTTATGCCAGTGGTGAGCTTCTAAATGGTGCTTCAGAATTATGTTATTCAGCCTTGCCTGTGACATCACCAAGCAGCTGTGTTGCATTATACTTAAAATAGCATTAAACCTTTACATTTTAAATGAATATTTTTCTTTGCAGTGATCTAGAATGCATAATAAGCATCTGTGGGCTATGCAATTAATGTCACTTGTGAGGAAGGACCTTCATGATGCACAAGGGCTTCAGCACTCTTAAATTATGATTCCTTTACTGCACTCATGGGATAAATTCTATATCCCCCAGATGCTTATTATGTATCTTCTATGTCCCTTAATTCCTATTAGCTGGATTAGCAGTTGTTGTGATGTTGAGGTTTATGGTAATTTAACTGGGATTGTTCTTACAGATCAATAAATAAACTTTGCAAAACTTAACTCTGTATTATCTTTCAGCTTTGATGCATACAATGTGCTAATAATTTAACAGTATGTACGAAAATATTTACTTACATGAGCTTGAGACGTTACTATGGAAATACAAGCAGGCCCATCAGTATAACTGATTGATTGAAAGATGCAGAGAAACTTACTTAATACAAACAGTTAAAATACCATATTGTAATGAAAAGGAATAATTTGTTAAAATTACTGTTATTGCTCCCAGTGGTAAAGATTCTTACTTTATTATGTGTATAACCCATGCATTAAACACAAAAATGATGGCTCTAAAGCTATTTTAAAAAAACAAGTTGAAATGAATACTATGGTGCCTCGCAAGACGAAATTAATTCGTTCCGCGAGTTTTTTCGTCTTGCGATTTTTTCGTCTTGCGAAGCACGGACTTTGGAAAAGCTTCAAAAATCACCAAAGATTTCAAAAACCTCAAAAAAGGCTACCACACCGCGTGAATGCACGGTTTTAAGAAAAAGGAAACAAACTTGCAAGACAAAGGAAACAAACTTACAAGACGTTTTCGTCTTGCGAAGCAAGCCCATAGGGAAATCCGTCTTGCGAAGCAACTCAAAAAACGAAAAACTCTTTCATTTTGCGAGTTTTTCATCTTACGAGGCATTCATCTTGCGAGGTACCACTGTATTTGTTTGTGGGCTGATATTTACTAGTTATCTTTTCCCCTTAATTTTCAAATGTTTTGAATTTTACCTGCAATGATATTGCTTTCTATGAAAGCAGAGGAGATGCCAGCTGGAAAAAAAATCTTGAAGAATTATCCTCGATGTATAGCCTATTCTGGCAAATTAAGTCAATTCTTTCTTCAAATTAAGTCAATTCTTTCAATTCATTCTTCTCTTTCTTTCAAGTAAGTAAGCCCCACTGAATTCAGTGCAGCTTCCTACTGCATAGACATGTACAGAATTGCACCATGAAGCCAATGCAGCCATTTCATAGAAGTGTTTCCTGGGCTCATCCTTATACATTTAATAAAGTTTTCCCATTGACATCATAGGGGGTTTGGCTCCACCTGGTGGATGAAGGCAGGAGAAGAACTTCCTGGGAAGTAGGCGGCTCCCATTCAGTTTTTGCTCTTGCCTTCCAATGTTACCACACTTTTCTTCATCTTTAGGATTGTTTATTCAGCTTCTCCTCTAAACTATATATATTTTACTTTTCTCCTGTACCTATTGTTTTTGTACTCTTCTTTCCATATAGTCTTCCCTTCTCTAAAGAGACAGACTACCTCCCACCCTTTTCTGTCTTAACCACATCCTTTCCTAATTCCTTTTCTCCTCCTCAAACAAGAAAAAAAGACCCCAAAAATCATTCTCAGGGGGTTTCTGCCATGGCACCTTTGTAGCCTGACTGATTTGCTCCTGGACATGCACCTTGACCCCAGAGTGTTGGGATTTCGGCCCAATCAGAGAAGAAGACTGTTGCTGTGGCCTCTCCACATCCTCATGGCTCTGTTATCCTGGTCACATGGCAAATGTAGATTCTAGATTGTGAGCTAGACAGGTACAACACACTGAAGCAGGCCCAGCTGAGACCTAGGGACCCACCGCTTCCTCTTGAAGGTTGCGTATGGCCGTTCCAACACAGTCACCCCTCCAGCCGCTTATCAAACAAAGATGTTTCAGACCAGCCTCTACCAGTGACACTGACTCCACAGCAGTCCACAAGGCCACCAAAAAGACAAAGCAGCCTAGTAGCAGGACGAGGCCAGGAGAGCTCACCTCCTTGGAGAACTGGTAAGGTCATAGCCGCCTCTCCCTCCTACCTGACAGAGTGCAGTGACTGACTCAGGCATGACATCTCTTCCAATACCCTGTGGGTTCAGCCTGGATGGCCAATAAAATCCATACTCCAGTTGTCAAACAGGATGTTTGTTTCGGCATTGCAAGGCCAGCTGCGAAACAACCTCAACCAGCAAGTGATTGAAGGGTTGGCACATCAAATATGAAAAAAAAAATCACTTGTGCATTGTAGACCCAGCTCAACTACAGCCCACCCACTCTGCTACCCTCTGAGGAGGACAAATTATGGACTTTGAAGATACTCCAGCTTCCTCTCCATTGTCTCCACAAACAGGGACCCAGGACTCATTCCTGACACAACACCAGTGGGCTTCCAACTCACAAAGGACATACACAAGCCCTGCTTGGCTGCATATAATTGGAAGTAGGCAGATCCACCGCTGCCCTCCTTGCCTAATCCTTGCTGCATGCTTCAGCCTAGAACAAGATCCTGTCGTCGTCCCTGCCTAATCCTTTCACATTGTTGTTTAGTCGTGTCCGACTTTTCATGACCCCATGGACCAGAGCACACCAGGCACTCCTGTCTTCCACTGCCTCCCGCAGTTTGGTCAAACTCATGTTGGTAGCTTTGAAAACACTGTCCAACCATCTCGTCCTCTGTCGTCCCCTTCTTCTTGTGCCCTCAATCTTTCCCAACATCAGGGTCTTTTCCAGGGAGTCTTCTCTTCTCATGAGGTGGCCAAAGTATTGGAGCCTCAGCTTCAGGATCTGTCCTTCCAGTGAGCACTCAGGGGCTGATTTCCTTCAGAATAGATAGGTTTGATCTTCTTGCAGTCCATAGAACTCTCAAGAGTCTCCTCCAGCACCATAATTCAAAAGCATCAATTCTTTGGTGATCAGCCTTCTTTATGGTCCAGCTCTCACTTCCATACATCACTACTGGGAAAACCATAGTTTTAACTATATGGACCATTCTCAGCAAGGTGATGTCTCTGCTTTTTAAGATGCTGTCTAGGTTTGTCATTGCTTTTCTCCCAAGAAGCAGGCATCTTTTAATTTCGTGACTACTGTCATCTGCAGTGATCACATTACAATCTACCAATACTGGGGAACCTGACAGCTCTTGGGCAATATCCTCCATAGGGTCTGACCTCTTTGTCTTTCAGGATGTGGAAGAAAGGGAATGGAATGGTAGTTCTGTGGTGGACAAACAGCTATCTCTTTCCTTATTTCAAGACGCTCATAATATGCCACACCTCTGTCTCTCAGGAGCAGCACTAGACCTTAATGCTAAGTCATCTGAACCTACCCCCGCTCCTTCCAAGGGGGCAGTGGTGTTTCCTGAGACCCAACCTTCTTCTAAATTTGTACCAGCGCCAGGCTATTCAAGAGAATCACTAAAACAGGATGGGATACTCCCACACAATACAAAAAGTTGGTCCAACTAACCAACAATTATCAAATCCTGGATATTGAGATCATTGACCTCTTGAAGACCACATTGCAAAACCGAACCAGGATCCCAACTGTGTCTACAAGACACTACTCAAAATATCGAGGTCAGCGGCATTTGTGGCAGAAGCCACCTAGGACTTCACCCAGTTCACAGTGTGCTCAATGGCAGCAGGTGTGGTAACTTGCAGGTTGCAGTGACTGAAACTCTGGGAAGTAGACAAAACATACAAGATCAGTTTCTCCACAGCACCCTTTGTAGGTGGAAACTGTTTGGTGAAAAAACCCTGGAGCACCTCTGTAGATGAAGGTCCTGGTCACTCAACAAGATGTGAGGTGCTACTCTACATGTTATACATCTTACCAGGTGAATTAGTTCTTTTGGAACTACCACTTAGACGGCAAGCACCACAACTACAAATCCAAGCCATCCTGGAACAAGCACCACCACTTCCCCAGATGATGTCAGGGAAACAAGTTTGGGTCCTCCAAACCCCACCTACCCGGCACACCAGTAAATGGAAACAATGACATGAGTATCAGACAGGTGTGGGTAGGCTCCAGACATTCATTCATCTTGCCTGGCAAGATACAACTGCAGACCACTGATTTCTCAACATTATATCACAGGGCTACAGGATCATCACCAGTGTCACTTGCCCCAGAAAATATTGCATTGCGTGGGATTTCATATGATACCTTCTCAACATGGGAGCCATAGAACAGGTACTTCCAGTAGAGTTCTGCTTTGACATCCACTCTATATTCTTCATCATGCCAAACAAGGACCAACACTTCTGGTCCTGGATCTCAAATAACTCAATTAACAGGTGGTCTTCAAAAAAGGATTCAAGACGAATTCCCTTTATTCAGCCAAGAAATCGCTCCACATCAAAGACTTATATCCATCAACCTACAGGATGCATACCTCCTCATTCTTTTCCACCCAAGCTGCCACAAATACCTCCAGTTTGCCATAGGACCCCACCATTTCCAATACAAAGCTGTCTCCTTCACATGGGCCTCCTCTCCCTACTCTTTTCATGAAGATAATGGTTGCCTTGGTGGCCCAAGTAACATCTCAGCTTTGGATGGCCATGAAATAGTGAATCAGAGGTACCCCTTGCTGGATGCTAATAAAGCAATGAAGAGGGGAAACTCCTCTTTGGAAATCACAACTTACTGATTTGTTTAAAAGTAACTTATAGGCACATATACTTGCTGGCAAACTTATGGTAGCCTTGAAATCTGATTTGATTGTTCTTGTTTTGTTTTGTTTTTTACTTCAGGTTCTAAAAATAAAAGTAAGCAGTGTTATTGAAGAGGAGATATATTGATCAGAAAACACTTTGACATAGCCAAATTATACCTTTTTAGATGCAGGTTCATGACAGATTTTTCTTGTTCTTCCTTTCCTTTTAGCTGGCTCTTGCTTTGTTTACACATTGCTACAAGAGATGAGATCCTATATAATTTCTAGATTATGCCCTATAGAAATACAAATGAAATAATATGATCTTGTTGTGGCTCTAAATATGCAAACACCACCATTTCCCCCCAAAAAGTATGAAAAATGGAAAGCAACTTGAGAGAGAAAATAATACAAAATTAAATATTTTGGTATCAAGGCAAATGAAATGGTGAAGTAACAAATTGGGTTGCATGCAATTAATTTGGCACTTCCTTTTAACCGCAAATGGTTCATTTTATACACATCTGCAAGGCAGTGTTTTTTTCTTCTTATTGGATCTTTTAGTAACCTTCTACTACAGTACATAAATACACATTTCTGCCTGCTTAGTATTTTTTCAGATGATGATTGCAGAATCTCTCATCTGAGCTGCTTAGAAAGAGTTTTTGATATTGTAATTTTTTACAGGAGAAATTTGAACTTAGGCCATGATAGCACCATGGATCTTCCACCTGAAACTCTGCCCACAATTCTGACAATCACTTTGAAAATCCATCCAATTATATTCCTTCCAGGCAGTTTCCTAGGTAACAGCCATACAGTTTGAGGAACGGGGGCTATCCACATCAGAAGAAACAAAAACAAATGGCAGTATTCCCAGTTTTCCAATACGTTTTAATTGTAAATTGTTACTGAATGTTGTTTTAAAACCATGCATTTAATGCACTATAAAATATAGCATAGGTATTTATGACATTGCCAGTCCTTTTGATGCTAACACGGGCTTTTAGATTCTTTGTCTTCTATGAATGTAATGGTTCAAATCTCTGCCCTTTTCTTCTCAGTGATAGCATGGTATGCTTTATACAACATATGTATAATATGTGTAAACACATTAGATATGTTACAGGGGACCATCAGACCCAACTTGGTTTCTGCTAGTGTTCAAAGCCATGAGCACTGCTAATACGCAAGCTCAGCATGAAGCTCTCACTGCAAGAAAATGAATGAAACATCAACGTAAAAAACAGAGTAGAGCTTTCAAATGGATATCATAGATTTGTAGAGTTGGAAGGGATTACGAGGGTCATTTAGTCCAACACCACAACCTTGAGATGCTCTACCAACTGAGCTATATGGGAGCCAACAGTCAGGGCTAAGAAGGCCGGAAGTTGTGTATAGAAGGATTTATGGAAACCGTTCCACCAGAGGCTTTGAGGGAACGTGAAGTAGAGCGGAATGCTAGGCATGGAGACTTGCTGAAAGAGCCCAGAGGCTTAATGTGCAGCAACCCAGGAGCACTGCTGGATATGTGCAGCACACATGAGCAATCTATAAAGTATTCTGCGATGTACTGGTCCTGAAGCTTAAGCTGGTGTCTGAGCCTGGAAGCCAAGGAAGATCTTCCTAGATGTTTTGGTGTACCAAATGTGGGTGGTAGCTTTTCGGGTATGTGGCATTATCAGTTCATATTTACGTTAGCTAGAAAATCTTTGGCACGTCAAGATTATTTCACTTGGTTATAATGCACTAACTGCTGCTGTAAAAACACTATTCTCATGCCCCAGGAAGACACTAAGGCAAACTGGCAGGTGTGTTTCTTCATAGCCTGTAAAAAGGTAGTTAAGACTGCACTATAATGAGCAATCCTCCCCACCCATTGACAGTTTATCATTCATAAGATGATACGAGTTGCCCGTGTCAAAGAATATGAAATTAATGTCAACTAGCATATGTGACATGGCTTTCCTCTAATGTGTGAGCAAGCTTCCTAGCAGAGAAATACAAAGCATGTTGACTTTTCATAAAGGCCCATTTAGCAAATACTGTTTTGGAATAATTAATTGCGCAACTGCATAGTAAGCATAAATGCCAATCCTTTAAGCAGAGGTTACCTAAACATTTCAGGCCCCCTGTATAATACAAACCCACATTTGTATTCACAACTAAAGCTTTTTGTTTATTTAAAAAAGCGCTAAGTACTTTACAGGTAGTTTCCATAACCTTGTTCTGTTGTACAGTGAGCAAATGTGCAGCTGAGTTGCACCATGTACAAAATGGTTTACCATTGAAAATACTGTGTTCCCACCCTATTTACTTTTATTTCTGTTTCACTGTCTGTAAAGGCTATACTGCTAGAAATGATTATTTAAACTAGTAGGCTTAATTATAGGTAGGTATCAGAACAGATTACTCAAATGCCAAAAAATCCCTGTTCATTCCATATACAGTGTATTCTTGTACATTCAATTCTGCTGCTTTTTTTTTTTAGGAAAATAAAAAGTCTGTAGAATTACCACTTATATTTTTAAGTAACTTGCATTATTGGCAGCAAGAGTGGCCAAATTCCTGTTTCAAGTCCATGTCACTTCTGCGTGTTTTTATTCATAATTCTGTTCTGTTTTCATATTAATCTGCAATTTTTAGCAGAAAATCTCATATATATATATAGAGAGAGAGAGAGAGAGAGAATGTTAATACCTAATTTTTAAATATTTTAATGTATGTTTTCTCTCAAAATATGTGCATTTTGGTACATTTCAAACTGCTGAGAATTATGTGGCAACAGTTGGGAAAGTGTGAAATCCTGCAAATGGCTGTGTTCCAAAACTTGCATTCATTTGACAGGTGTAGATCAGATCATTTTGTGTAGGAATGTGCAAAGATCAGTTTCCTCCAACATTCCAAATTGGCAAAACCAGTCAAGAAATCCCTGTCTACATGCATGGTTCCCTTCCATGTGCATCAGCAACTCTTTTGGATCAAGAGCTATGTATGTCTCTTGTAGCTATTCAGAGCAAGCTGACATTTGTAAGACTGATTTTTCTCACGGGCTCTTGGCTAACACACTGTGCCCAGGGTAAACTACATTTTACTACACCATTTAACACTCATGTTCATACACTGCAAAGGTCAACAGGTATTCTTTTTCCTAGTGCATGATTATCATCACAAACAAACCATGGGATAATTATGGGAAGGACAGAGAGCGAAGAAGCTATATATATTGGCTCTAAAAATACAGCCTACTTTGTTGAATAAGGGGTGTATTTGTGTGTATCCCACCTCGTGAATAATACAAGGAAATTCAGTTATCACGTGACTGAAAAGCAGCCAGTTGGACTCTGGTAATGCAAGATTGAAATCCACGCACAGTTAAGTTAGTCTCGGTCTTTTTCATGTACATCAGGAATGATGTACGGGATTCCTATTCCCTGAATTCATTCATGTGTGCTAATTTCACAAATATACAGATTTAGTTTTCAAAGAGGAAATAATGATCCGACGGCTAGGTAGCAGAATAGCAAAAATACTCAGTCAAACTGGTTTCTGTGAGTTTTTTCGTTGCCCCCCCCCTATTTTCTCCAGTTGTAAAAATTGCAGTGATTACACATCATAAAGCCTATCTGTAATAAAACGCATCAGCTGGCCAAGGTTTTCATCGCTCACTCAATAATCCATTAATACAGCAATGCTGCCCAGGCATCTTTATAATACCAACTCGGAGGTAATTTTAATCAGCTAGACCAGCTGGTATTTAACAGCAGCTGCTGGAGACGCCACAAATATACTCAATAGCTGACATCTTTATTTGCAGTTTTTCAAGGGGAGAAGAGATTCCCCCTACGGTTACTTAGATTAAGGTTTTATGAAAAAGTGTTGGGTATATTAAGGTTACCTCACAGAGCGCAGGAAGGGTTAATGCGAACAATAAAAATGGTGGAAGTTATGTATAGATGCTTGTTTTTTTTACAGAAATTGATTTTTTTCAACACAGCTTTGTTTGAAAGTGCAAACCATTTCCTGCTACATTTGTATTGATAATAGATTTCAAAAGAAGCACAAAGTGTATTTAGAAAAGCTACATCTTTCTCAGTTACTGAATCTTTTTCTGGTTCACAGTATAAGCATGTAATAAATAGTATTCTTGCTAGTGAAAAATTTGCCATTTTAATATGTTTTGCCCTTTTAACTACAATATACCTCTCTTTCAATCTTACAGCTTGTCTTAGTTGTGTGCACAGGCTGACTGAAAATATAGGCAACGTTTTCGTTATTATTTTTTCCAACATTTTCTTATATTTTAGTCTAGATATAAATTTCACATTGTGCACTCTGCAGCTGTAAACTGCATGCCATTTCGCATTGGGGTGTGTGGGTAGCGGGGGGACAAGCAGAGGCAACATGAAGTTAACAGTCACAAACACATAAATAAAATTTTAATTATACTTGGGGGAGCTTGGCTTACAAAGCTCACAAATCCATAATGGAGCTTGCTGGTAATAAAGGCCTGATCTGTTTGTTAAATTCCACTGTGCCTAGCCTAACTTGTACCTCATCTTTCCTTCACGAGTTTTCTTACTGAGTGCTGGTTGCAAAACGGACTGATTAAGTCTAGCGCAGAGTACTTTCCCAGTGTTAGAAATAAGTTGTGTTTCTGTATGAGGAAAACGGGATAATTTTGCTAGCTGGGAAAAGCAAGGTATCTAAGCAAACTTTTGGAAGTATCAGTTTCACCCTATGTGCTACATCAAATGAATTCTTAGATTTAGTGCAGATCTTATGTGGGTAAAGTATTTTTATCTTTGAATTCATTTCTGTTTGCATATATGCAGATTTCTGATAATATCCATTCCCTAATGAGAGCGTAGTAGTATCCCAGGATTAATTTAAACAGTCCTTTAAATACCTTGAAGACAGACATTATTAATAATAAAAGAAGCATTTCTGATAACTGAGAACTATATAGCTACTCCATGTATGTAATTCAGTGGTGGAAATAATTTATAAACTGATACTGTATAATCAAACCAATAAATGTATAAAGATTATCAATATTTGTGTTAAATCTAGCAAATGTGTGGGAATTTCCACTGTGTGAATGCTGTCACAAACCAGAAAATGTATCATTGTCTAGGATGATATACTTAATACTGAATCCAGTTAAAGAATGGACTACCAAGATTGCAGTTTGACTAAAAAAAAAAAATACTTAGCAAGCATATTTTTTGTTATTTGCAGTGATAGGCTGTTTAAGTTTGTATAGAGTGTTTGACAACAGACAGTTTGATATATTGCTAGGCACAGCGGTAGGTTGGACTTGAGTGGTATTAGCTCTCAGTGTTTTGATTAATGGTAATTGTTGTGATGAAAATGCATGTTTTATGTGCAACTCATAGTTCTGAAAAACAGAAGCCAACTTACAAGATCTGTAATTACTATTCAGAGTTAGCATATAAAAAGATCATTGAGAACATACAGACAAGACACAGTAGGATATTTTGTATGTGTGTTTATTTGGTATTGTGTTAGATTTCTGTGCTGTTTTTTTAAAAAAAATGAGTGTGGGGATCTTGTTTTACTATCATTTAAACATCAAAATGAGCATTTGTATTGTGAATTTTGGAATTGCAAAATACACCAGCTTAATTCCACTGAATGATGACATTTTACCTTGAATCAACAAGTAAAAAACTCACACTTGAGAATTCCAAAATAGTTCAAAGGAAGGTCAAAATACATTTTATATACAAGGTGCCTTTAAACAGCCTCAATTGCTTCAAGCCATTCATGCTAATTTTGCAATATTGTTCTTCAGAATAGTCTTTATTTTAAACATTTCATTGTTCTTTTCACATGACTTAAATTGCAGCATATTCATTGTTTTTATGTTTAAAAGGACACAGCAATAGCATACGATTTCAGTAGTAATAGTTTCAACAAGATATCAAACTCGTATTAATATGCTTTCTATAGACTGTGACACTGCAATCTTGTATGTGGACTAATCAGATATAATTGAAGTCACTGAGATTAGTCAGCAATGCAAGATTTCAGCCAGCATCCTTTGGTCATCTTTACTTTGTGTAGATGGAATCAAATATTAATTTAAAATACAGCTCCTTTTGTGATTTATTTATAGAGCTTTTCTAAATTTCTTAATATAAAAAACTAAGCATTATCCAAAAATAACATAAAATCTGCAACGTCTTACCATAAAAACAGTAAAACAGCATTATAAAAACAGGAACAGGTAAAAACAGGTGACTATGTTGTATTTGACAGAGAGATCATCAAAAATTTATCTCACTTTTGGATGCATAAAGTTGCTAACAAAAAAGATACATTTAGACTACTGTAAGCCCATCTTTACAAGATGAACACTTCACGTTGCAATTCTAAACTTGTTGACTCAGAAGTAAGTCCCACTGGATACCCCCAAATAAATATGCCTAGGATTGCAGCATTAGTTGCACTAATGTGTTGCGTTCATTCAGCCTTCAGATTTTACTCTTTTGTGATACATTATAGAATTCAAAGTATTCTTCTGCATCTGAAATTTGTAGTCATGCAGATTACCAGAATAGTTCCCCGACTGATTTTTTTTTTTAAAAAATGAACAATAATATCAAAATTATACAAAAGCAACTTGATTTCTAACTGTAGTGCCAAAGTTTGTAGTCTGCAACGAGACATCTAATGGAAAAAAAGAATTAGTCCACGTTGGTAATAGCAGGATATGAGACTCATTATTAGAGCTTGCCTAAAAATATTAACACACAATTCGTGGTCTATTATATATTTGTGTGGGAGATAAAACCTGCAAGGCATGAAATTGTAGTGTTACAAAATAATTATTTCAAAGAGTAAATGATCTCATTTCAGACTGGAACTAGCTTGGAACACTGTGTTAGTTGTCAGGTGGTTTATCTCTCGGCAAAATACAAATTAATAAATGCATCTTCGATATACACCTAAATCTATGAACTGAAAATAAATCACCCTCCCACCAAACTTTCATTGCAGCTAGCAACCATGTGTCATTGTGGCATCTTTTATTGAAAGGAACTTTATTTAAGTAGCATAAACTTGTTGGATGGGCTTCAATTAAATGATGATTTGTTAATGCAAATGTGTAGCGAATGACTGGTAGTACATCTGTCTCTTCATCCATAGGCCATTACTGTAGAGCATTAGCACATGATTGTAAAAAACTGGAAATCATTATATGCAGGTAGTACATATTCAATCAATTCTGACCTTATGTCTCCGATGAAATAAAAAAACCCCAAGTAATGTAAATTATATTTAATTTGTAGCTGGGGGTGGGGGGAAAGTAGAATCTTGGAATATTTGTGATTCAAGCTGTTATTTGATGTGAGGTGACTGCAATTTGGATATGACTGTCATTGGTGTCTCCAATGGGAACCATTAATCCTCTGTTACTCCTCCTACATGCTCTTCCAATCCAAATAGTGATGTTTTGGTTTACATTAGCAAAAAATATTGTCCCTTTTCTTTTAGCATGCAAAGTGTTTTAACCTGAATGAGAGTGCAGGGTAAGGGCAGTATAATTGTGACCAGCATTAGTTAGTTAAGCAGGCAGTGACAATTAATACCCCCCCAAAATCATACAATTAGCTTCAGCTCCATAAGTATCTAATGAGCCATTTGTCAGTCTTTTGGTGAAATAAACTACTCTATCTTAATTCTCCACTCTTGCAGCAAATAAATAGAAATTATGAAACACCCGGGCACCAATAAAATATAATTTATTTCATAGGGCATGACAGAACTCTTTACATCTCTAAAATGAACATGTTATTTACAAACGACTTGTGATACTAATATATAAAAAAGGATTTTAGCGTTAACTGCTTTCATTAGGCGGTAGATATTTTTTCCTGATTTGTTTAATCATTTAAATGTGTAATTACTCCTAAAGGCATGAGAGCTAAAATGACTATTCCTGACGTGATTAACTCATAAAGTCACAATGAACCTCACAAGAGAACCCGGGAAATGCCAGGGATCAGCATTCTGCAGCTGAAGGCATTAAGAAATTTCTGGAAAGGACAAAGTAATTATTTTCATTATGGAACATTTCTCAGCTTGCTATTTCTTTCTGGCCTCTTTAGTCTTGTCGACATGAAAATCATAAGCCAAATAGGAAGGAGAGGAAACAGTTCTCTTCCTCAAAAGTCAGCCGCAACGAAGAAATGCAAGAACAAGTCTCAAGGGCTCCAGAAGGTGCAGGCAAAAGCCTTTCCTTTCTGCAGTTCTGTGGAAGGAGAGTTCAAGGCTCTAAACCGGTTTCAGTTTTCTCTGCAGGAAGCACTGGAGAAGCTAATGTCTAAGTGTTCCATTTTCCACAGCAGGAAAATTCAATCTCCCTAAAAGAATCCAGAACTGAGAATGTTTTTCCTTATCAGAGCTAAGCTAAGAAAAGATCCTGCAGCATTTAATACTAATTACATCAATGCAGGGTAAGGGAGACTTGTTGTTCAAGCCTAGTTTTATGGCTTTCCCAAAGAAGTCTTGTCTTTACCAAAAGGTAGGTGCTTCCTGCCTGTCAAAGGTGAATCATACTACTATGATTCAGTCTCAAGTCCTTGGAGGTAGCAGTCATGATGTCCTAGTGCAGGCAAACTTGGCCCTCCAGATGTTTTGGGACTACAACTCCCATCATCCCTAGCTTACAGGACCAGTGGTCAGGGATGATGGGCGTTGTAGTTCGCCTATGCCTGTCCTAGTGGCTGCCTCATGTGCTGTGAAGGCAGCCATTCTGGGAACGCAGGCTTCATCCAAGTTTCATACACTCTTCCAGACTGTCATGGGTGCTTCTGAGATCACACACTGCTCATTGTACACTGTTACACACTAGTAGGGCTCTAATCCTATCACAACAGCCTAAATTCACAATTGGGCTTCCTCTCTGGAGCACAAATCCCCCCCCCGCCCCCGCCCAAGGTGCTCTCCACAATTAGCATCTAGCTGACTAGAATGGGTATATAGAAACTAGAAATATGAATAAAATGGGTTGCCTTCCAGAAAACCTAGAGAAGTGCTCAAAAGTGGTAAGCATGTTGTTCTCTGGCCACGAGCATGCAAAAGGATTTGTTGTAGGGAACCAGAAGTGAGTTATGGGGTTGTGTATACTCTTACCCAAACCTTTCCTCTGGCATATAGTTTACCCTTATCCTAGGAACCTACTTCATTGTTAAGGGTTGAACCAGCAACATAGTTAGTTATAGCTAAGACTAGCAAAAGTTAGTACTCAACCAAGATGGGTGGAAGGGATTTTAGCTTCATGAAAGAAGGGAGGGAGCATGTGCCCTAATCCCAAATTTGTCTTAACCGTGGCTAAACAATCAGGAACCTTCTGCAAACAGATATAAAAATAGGAACATCTCTCTGGAGGCATACTCAGCATTCTGCTGAAGTACTGGAGGGAATCATGACAGAGTCTCAGGTCAGGAACATTAGATATATTCCTGGAGGCTCTTCCATTGCTCATTTTGCTTGAAAATCTGAGAATTCAGGTCAAGTGTTGACGTACATGAGAATCTATCTGGCATCTCCTGTTTACTGAAACCACCAAGCGTGTGCTAAAGCACAGCACCCTATACAGTCATACCTTGGAAGTCGAATGTAATCTGTTCCAGAAGCCTGTTTGACTTCCAAAATGTTCGATTGATATCAATGATAAAAACATAATAAAAAACATACTGGCAGACAACCTGTTAATAAAATAACCTTCATAATAACAGTCATCTCCCCTCCTCCCATACACACTTTCACAGGCCAGATTATTTAATAGCCATAGGCCTGGATTAAGAGGAATGTTTTTGCCTGGTGCCTAAAGACATGGAGTGATGGTGCCAGGTGAGCCTCTCTGGGGAGAGCATTCCACAATTGGGGAGCCACCACAGAGAAGGCCTGTTCTCTGGTTGCCACCCTCTGAACCTCTCCGGCAGGGGTCAGCAAACATTTTCAGCAGGGGGCCAGCCCACTGTCCCTCAGACCTTGGGGGGGCGGACTATATTTTGGAAAGGGAAAAAAAGAATGAATTCCTATGCCCCATATATAACCCAGAGATGCATTTTTTAGAAAAGCACACATTCAACTCATGCAAAAACACCAGGCAGGCCCCACAAATAACCCAGAGATGCATTTTAAATGAAAGGACACATTCTATTCATGTAAAAAACATGCTGATTCCCGGACCATCCATGGGCCGGATTTAGAAGGCGATTGGCCCGGATCCGGCCCCTGGGCCTTCGTTTGCCTACCCATGTTCTCTGGGATGGGGGACATAGAGAAGGGCCTCAAATGACAATCGCAGGATTTGGGTCGGTTTGTATGGGGAGAGGCAATCCTTCAGGTATTGAGCCCCTGAGCTCTATAAGGTTTTACAAGTCAACATAATACCTCTAGTAGTGTAATGGGATCTGAAGACACCCAACCTCCTCCTGTTTGACAAAAAATATCTGGCAGTAGTAATAGGACCACACAGTGAACAGGTATAGCAGTGTACGCAGTCAAAATCATATGCACCAGAGCCTCAGACATCAGGAAGTATGTTTTCCATGACTCCTTGAAACTTACAAATGTTTTTCCTTGTTAGTTGAATTTTTCCCAGAGTTTATCTGAAGTTGACCCAAGCTCTAAAATATCTGAGCAATTAAATTTGTAAGGCATATATTTCCCCTTTTATTTCCTTCCAATTCTAAAACGCTAGGTTAATGTAAAAATAAAAAAGTTATTACCTGAAAACAATTGATTAGATCAAAATAATTGTTAGTGGGGAAAATAGATGCTAGTGCTGTTCTGCAAATACTTGTATGGGAGTTTGTTCAGTGCTGTAATGGGCAGACACTGTAGTAGCTCTCACAGTTATGCCTGTGCAGAAACTCCTGCAAAAGTGGAAATACATTTTTTATTAGTTTCACTTCATGCATCGTTTTTTGCAAGGTGTAAAATGGCCTATCCTACAACAGAAATGCCTGTTGCATAGAGCAGAGCATCCAACGGAATAACCATTAGTAACAGCACAGAGGCAAGCTGGGAGCGGTAAGAGATCAGGGACAATAAATTCTGTCATGTACTTCTTGCTGAATTCTGACCATGCTGTAGGCGTTACTGTTCCTGACGGTTTCCTTGGAAGCCGTTAGCTGTTCTGTCTTCTCTCACCTCCGCTCAGGTCAAAATGTTTCCAAGTTGTTCTGTAACAACACTTTGGGGTGGGACAGGCAATCTCAGCTGGAACCACTGCTTTCACAGTCTGTGACATCTCTGGGATCCTCAGAAGAGTCATTTATGCACCAGGGAGACCCCGTATGGGACAGCTTCATATTCCTGCATTGAAGGGGTTGGACTAGATGATCCTCAGGGTCCCTTCCAACTCTACAATTCTATGATTCTCTGACTCATAGTAGTATCTGGTTGGGGGAGAAACATGTGTGGAATCTTAAGTCACCCCTCTGCCATTTCCCAACCAGTTCCCCAGGGTTGATGTACACCTGTGCAGTACCCTGGCTAAAATCCCCAGGGCAACCAGGTGTGGTTAAATGCAGCAGTTCAGGATCTATCCATCAGGACACACCAGATTATTTCAACCAAAGAAGTCGGTTTGTTAATAAGACCATACAGAATATAAAATTTCAATCAAGCAAACGGGGAAGTTGGGGCCAATTCCTAAGACATACCCTAACTACCAGATAGGCAGGTTGTTCTTCTGTTAGATGTTAGTCAGCTATTGAACTTATAATAATAATAATAATAATAATAATAATAATAATAATAATAATAATAATAATTTATTATTTGTACCCCGCCCATCTGGCTGGGTCTCCCCAGCCACTCTGGGCGGCTTCCATAAAAAACAAAAATACACTAAAATATCACAGATTAAAAACTTCCCTGAACAGGGCTGCCTTAAGATGTCTTCTGAATGTCAGGTAGTTATTTATTGCTTTGACATCTGATGGGAGGGCGTTCCACAGGGCAGGCGCCACGACCGAGAAGGCCCTCTGCCTGGTTCCCTGTAGCTTTGCTTCTCGCAATGAGGGAACCGCCAGAAGGCCCTCGGCACTGGACCTCAGCATCCGGGCAGAACGATGGAGGTGGAGACGCTCCTTCAGGTATACTGGGCCGAGGCCGTTTAGGGCTTTAAAGGTCAACACCAGCACTTTGAATTGTGCTCGGAAACGTACTGGGAGCCAATGTAGGTCTTTCAAGACTGGTGTTATGTGGTCTCGGCGGCCGCCCCCAGTCACCAGTCTAGCTGCCGCATTCTGGATTAGTTGTAGTTTCCGAGTCACCTTCAAAGGTAGCCCCACGTAGAGCGCATTGCAGTAGTCCAAGCGGGAGATAACTAGAGCATGCACCACTCTGGCGAGACAGTCCGCAGGCAGGTAGGGTCTCAGCCTGCGTACCAGGTGGAGTTGGTAGACAGCTGCCCTGGATACAGAATTGACCTGCGCTTCCATGGACAGCTGTGAGTCCAAAATGACTCCCAGGCTGCGCACCTGGTCCTTCAGGGGCACAGTTACCCTATTCAGGACCAGGGAGTCCTCCACACCAGCCCGCCCCCTGTCCCCCAAAAACAGTACTTCTGTCTTGTCAGGATTCAACCTCAATCCATTAGCCGCCATCCATCCTCCAACCACCTCCAGGCACTCACACAGGACCTTCACCGCCTTCACTGGTTCTGATTTGAAAGAGAGGTAGAGCTGGGTATCATCTGCATATTGATGAACACCCAGTCCAAACCCCCTGATGATCTCTCCCAGCGGCTTCATATAGATGTTAAAAAGCATGGGGGAGAGGACGGAACCTTGAGGCACCCCACAAGTGAGGGCCCAGGGGTCTGAACACTCATCCCCCACCACCACTTTCTGAACACGGCCCAGGAGGAAGGAGCGAAACCACTGTATAACAGTGCCCCCAGCTCCCAGCCCCTCTAGACGGTCCAGAAGGATGTTATGGTCGATTGTATCAAAGGCCGCTGAGAGATCCAGCAGAACTAGGAAACAACTCTCACCTTTGTCCCTAGCTTGCCGGAGATCATCAACCAGCGCGACCAAGGCAGTTTCAGTCCCATGATGAGGCCTGAATCCCGATTGGAAGGGATCCAAATGGTCCGCATCCTCCAGGCATGCCTGGAGTTGTTCAGCAACCACGCGCTCAATCACCTTGCCCAAGAAAGGAAGATTTGAGACTGGGTGATAGTTGGCCATACTGGCCGGGTCTAAAGATGGTTTTTTAAGAAGCGGTTTAATGACCGCCTCTTTCAGCGGATCTGGGAATGTTCCCTCACAGAGGGAAGCATTCAGCACCCCGCAGAGCCCATCGCCCAGCCCTTCCGGGCTTGCTTTTATTAGCCAGGATGGGCAAGGATCCAGGAGACAGGTGGTTGGTTTCACGCGTCCAAGCAGCCTGTCCACATCCTCGGGGGTAACGGATTGAAATTGATTCCATGCAACTTGACCAGACAGAGCTCTAGCACTCTCCCGCCCCGGCACTGCTCCCACGGTGGTGTCTAGCTCCTTCCGAATATGAGTGATTTTATCTGCAAAAAACTTTGCAAAATCGTTGCAGGAGATCTTGGGGTCTTTACAAGGCCCCGGTGGTAAAGGTGGTTCCGTTAAATTACGAACCACCTGAAAGAGTCTCCTGCTACTATTTTCTGCAGATGCAATAGAGGCGGTGAAGAAAGTCTTCTTCGCCGTCGCTATCGCCACTTGGTAGGCTCGACGTTGAGCTCTAACCTGTGTCCGGTCAGATTCGGAGTGAGTTTTTTGCCACCGACGCTCTAGCCGTCTCAGCGATTGTTTCATCGCCCTCAGCTCCGAAGAAAACCACAGAGCTGTCCGGGCTCCATGCAATCGGAGAGGGCGCTTCGGAGCCAGACAGTCGATAGCCCTGGTTAACTCCGCATTCCAGCGGGCCACCAGGGAATCAGCTGAAAGGCCATCAACATGGGATAAAGCATCCCCTACCACTCTCTGGAAACCATTTGGATCCATTAAGTGGCGGGGGCGGACCATCCGAATTGGTCCCACCTCCCTGCAGAGGGGAAGGGTCGCGGAGAAGTCCAGTTGCACCAGGAAGTGATCTGACCATGGCACTTCTTTTGTTTCACTTTTACTTAGTGTCAGATCACCCACGTCACTAGAGGTGAACACCAGGTCTAAGGCATGTCCATGACTATGAGTTGGGCCAAACTTATTCAGGGACAGCCCCATGGAGGCCATGCTTTCCACGAAGTCCCGAGCAGCCCCTTGTAAGGTCGTGTCGGCATGGATGTTAAAATCTCCTAGGACAACCAAACTAAAAGTGATTTGAAATTTCTACAGTTTAAATCCTGGCATTCCCAATTCCTTCTCTCCCTTAATAACTGAAGTGTATTTCGTTCCTGACCATTTCCATAGCCTACTCACATAATGCTTCCGATGTTATTGCACCAGTGGATTCATATAGCTCAGCAGAATATTTGCTTGACTCACCTAAACTTCCTGAAGGTCAGCTATCCACATGGATTCATCTCTCCCTCTCTCTCTCTCTCTCTCTCTCTCACACACACACACACACACAGAGAGAGAGAGAGAGAGAATATACATTCAAACACTGATATATGCTGACTTGCATTGAAAAGAAACACGCATGCGAACTTGTGCTGGTCAGAAGTGATGGTGGCCTTGGCCCTCAGTCCCAGGGCTTGTAGGTATGCATTTCACGTGTACTGTAATGCATGCTACATAGTTGTATAAAATCACAATGGAACATTTCATTACGTCTAAATAATGAAAAGTGCATATTGTTTGAATTACTAACCATTCAAAACATTCAGTACAAGTCACTTGACACTAATTTTCCTGGTCAAATCATTTTTTGAAAGAAGTCTGCCTTGACAAGCAATTTAGTAAGTACCTTTGCAGAAAGAGCCAGGCTTGATGGGTCGTCGCATAAGCTACTTGACATTTGTCCCCAGTCAGACCTGATGCCACATGAAAAATTTACTCTGGTAAAGGGCTCCCAGGAATAAACAGTTCTCTAGTGTTGCTCACAAGGGAATCAGCAAGGTGAGCGGAACTTCAACTTGTCACGGATGCACTGTTCTGACAAACATAAGTAGATGCTAATGGCTAAATCGTGACAGAATAAAGTCCCACAACCATATGGCTAATTGCCACAACAATATCTTCAGTGTTATTAATCAAGTTTTCATAGTGTGCCGTGATAATTGGAATAATTAGAAGCAGCATAGACATTGCTTGCCTCTGCTTGTTTCTCTCTCTCTCCCCCCTTTCCCTCTCCAGACAGGGACTTAGAAGAACCACAATTTCTGTACTGCATTATTTAATGCATATTTTCCAACAAATACTGTAGTTAATGAATTAGCTGTTTATCATCCAAACTCTTTAGTGCCAGCAGGGTTTCTATAGGAATATGTAAGTAACTAAATGACTAAATGATACCACATTTTCCTGCCCAAAAATGTTAAATGCCCAACTAAGGTGCACCCCCCAATCTCTACTAGCTATAGGCAATCTACGTTAGAAAAGTAAGAAAGTGTGTGTGGTGGGTAAACTGTGTTTCTTTGTATAAATAAAAGTACTTCTAGTATAACCCTCCTTTGCCCTGTTAAAAAAGTAATAGGAATAACCTCAAATGCACAAAATTGTGTAGTTAAATTAGCACATTGTAATACCGTCTATATAAAAGACTGTTTTAAGGTTCTCTAATTTCTTCCTTACAAATTTTAAATCCTCACCCAACCTATTTTTAGCGCTGCCAAAAACTACATCTCAAAAAGGTGTACTATGAGATTTCAAGAAGCCCAAAATTATTCTTTACCTCTGACCTAGGGAAGTAAATAAAGCTGCAATTTAGCACTTTTTGCTTAGCAGAGTATTTAAATCATCATCTTTGTACATTTCAGACTGGACTAGCTGTTTACTGAGCTCTCTCTGGAACTGTGTTAGCAATGAGAAAACACCCAGTATTTCCTGGGTACATGCATAAACAATTAGTCAACTGGTCGGTATAACTGGAAGATTGATGATAATGACTCTCTTCATGAATGTATGAAGGCATTTAGCCAAACTAATGGATTGAAATGGACTGCTGTCTATGGCCTTTGAAGGGCAGCTTAATTTAGTTTTAGAGCTTACCATAGGCATAAGATGAAATACTGTGATGACATAAATCTCTCCTATTTCTTCTTTCTGAAATGTTAGCTTTTCCTCAGTTGCGAATTTGCAGAACAAATATCTTTTGAAATGTTCTGTGCTTCATTATAAAGTGGCCTGAACTACCCAAGTCATAACCTGGTTTTGATTGAAGTTCATCAGCTGTTCATCTACAGGGCTCAACTGGAGCTTAATATAATAGTTGTGCTGGACTGGAAATAATCCTTCTCATAGTGAATGTTGTGGGTCCATGTATAGCTGGGAATGTGAGAACAAGGCAGAACATCAAGAATACTGGTCCTTTATGCAGCTTCCTTCATTCTCTGTGCCTATTCCCAAGCAGTAGAGCAGTCAAGTCCAGCCCTCTTGGTCCATACGCTATAAGCACAGAACTGTTTGCAATAGGCATCAAGACCAAGCAGCAGAGTGGTTTATGTGTCCCTACACCTTCCTGGGAAAATGGCAAGAGCTTTTCTGGGCTGGGCCCTGTTCCTCCAGACCAGCCAAAATTTACAGGATTGATCCCTCCAAGACTGAAAAACTAACTTCATTTCTGCTCCTTTTCTGAACATGACTCCTTCAGGATTTTGGAAATAGGTTTTTGGAAACATATTACTAGCTCCTGCATTCTGCCTTCACAAAAGGAAGGAGGAACATTGATTGCTCCAGCTGTGAAAACCTGGTTTGGGCACTTAATAGTTAATGAACAGGTTGTGCCCCCACCATAGCGATGTACTCAAGTGCAGGCTGTTTTACTTTTCCCCATTGAAGTGAATGGCAGGTGTTAATTTGTATGATAGAAAATGAAGAGAGAAATGGGTAAAATATTGGGGTGGCAGATAAAATTTTCCCCTTCTCCCAACAATCAAAAAGCAGGCTCCATCCTTGATTAGGATATAATGATCTGCAGAGACAAATCTATAGCTGAAACATCTTACATTCTCTGTTAAAACCATAACTATTCAATACAATTTTCCTTATCAATCGGAGCTGATTTAGGTGCACAAGAAGCTGACTTATACTGAGTTAAACTATTGGTCCATAAATTGTCAGCAGTGGCTCTCTAGGATTTCAGATGGGAGTCTCCTAGCCCTACCTTGAGATAACATTGATTGAAATTGGGACTTTTCTGTATGTAAAGCAGATGTTGTACCACTAAGCTATGACCCTTTCCCAAATCACTGCTAAATCTGGTTAGGTGAGGAGTACACCCATTCCTATGAAGAGCTTGAAGAGTGATAGAAAGGTTTGTTTTTCCCCTCCACTAAACTCACCCTTCTTGGTGCTTCTGTTGAAAATAATAGCAAACATGGGACAAGGAAACTGAAAAGAGAGAATCAAGAAAAGACACATTGGGTTTAGGGAGGGAGACTAGAAAAAAAGCTTGATTACCAAAACAAGACAGTTGCAGCTTTTTTAATGTATCTGTTCTGCATACCTACTACAGTATCAAGGTAAGATTGCATGTTTTAATTATTTGAGTGAGAGCAGGACGTTTGCAGCTAGATAATTCTTAAGAATGTGTTATCAGGTGTAAAGGAAAATCAGATTTTGGAATTGGCACACAATGGATTGAAAAAAGGACCTGTGGAAGTTAGTGCTGCTTATAGGAAATTGGAATTATTGGAAAAACTGGGATTGATGAGAGGAGTTAAGACCCCCAAAAGCATGGAAATGGTTAGTTATGATATTACAAAGCTGATAAATAAAGGTTGGGGGGGGGAGAGAAGGTAGGCATCAACCAGACATTTTAGGAAGTGTATTATGGTACACAACCAAACAGTGTGGGGCTGTTCTTGGAGAAGAAGACTGAAAATGGGTGATGTGTGTAAATGGACAGCACTGCAGTAATCAAAGATTTTTTTGGGGGGGATCATGTATTTGGAACATAGCTGCTGGGGGGTTATACTGGGGGACAGCATAGGTGCATGCTGTATTTTCAGCTACAGAATAAACAGTTGGAGTTAAAGAATGCAAGACAGGTAAGCGTGGAGAGTATATTTGAAACACACACACAGAGAGATGTTGATTCTTGGGTGGGGTCCAGGCGACCTCTTAAAGTGCTTTATAGTAATACTAAAACAAACCATGAATTAAAACTAGTTATATGAACACTCCCAAATATGGTTTTATCACTTACGATTTGTGCAGTTTTGTTTCTTAGGTGTTGGGCTTTGGAGCTTTGTCTTAAATTTGTAAGTCACTTTGAATTAATTGTATAATGAAAAGCACAATATAAATGTTTAAGAATGTATAAATGTTGTGAACCACCCTGGGATATTCAGATGAAGGACAGTATACAAATTTCAGCCACCATCAAAGTAAAGCCCAGATATGACTATCAGAGTAAAGCTAAAACATACTAAAAAAATCAGTAGCAAAACTGAGAGGTAAGTGTTGCATACTCATCAGCACGTTTTAGAGGATATGCATGGCCAAAAATGTATGTATGTATGTATGTATGTATGTATGTATGTATGTATGTATATACTGTTGCTTGGGGAGTGAGAGTTGGATGTGTGATGGTAAGGTAGAAGCATATGTCAGGTTGGACAAAGCTCAGCCGGGGTGGGAGGGCTATATTATACATATATGGGTGCAGACAGTAACAGGAAGCGATACTGAGTTAAACGTAGGGTGTCAGCTATGGGTGAAATAATTGTGCTTCCCATGGTTTCGTATTCCTCCTCTCAATAACATTTTTCTCTCACAAAACAATTGGCATTCCACGTATCCTATCATTCACACAGTTCCTTGTTTCTGTGCCAATCACTGAAGACTCCTCCCGGTTATTTCATCCATTCCATAAACTCTCCCGGGCACCAACCTTTCACATGACATCCTCTGCCCACACTCCACATTCCATAGATACGGCTTCATTGTATTCTTTCAAAGCTAGTTAGTGGGATCTGCGAATGGCAGTAGAATTTATTTCCAAATTGGCATCGCTGATGAATCTGTTCCTTCCACTGGGCATTCTGGGTCATTAATTTCAACTTGTAAACAAATTCTTATTAAACATTTATATAACAATGACACCAGTTCAAATGCAGTGAGGGAAGGACTGGAGAGAAAAAGAGAAGGAGAAAGGCAAAATATGGGTGCGTGAAGCCTAAATTGTAGGCAGTATAAACCATCTGTACTATTTACGTGATATACATAAGAGCTCGGCTAGATCAGGCCAAGAATTGCATTGTTTTATCACTGATGTGTTTGCTGTCCTGGGCTCCTTTGGGAGGAAGAGTGGGATACACATTTTTATTTTATTATAAATAAATAAAACCTCTCATTCACCACCCTGTTTTCCACAGTGGCCAATCACACTTTTTTCTAGTAAGCCCACTCTCCCCATGCTTTTGTGTTGTCCCCCCCCATCAACTGGCATTTAAGTGTAGACTATTCCCAAAGAAAGGGGTTCCATTTAACTAGCATGTCTTAATTAGCTATTGTTAGACCTATCCTCCTTTAATCTATCTCAGTACTTGTGAGTTAGCTTTCTGTAATAGAATTTGAGTTCTTAGTAATTTCATGTATTTATTTTGTGTAAGCATTGGAAGTGAAGGTTTCTCTATTGCATGCTATTTTTATTTTTCTGGTGATGTTTTTTACAGAATATTATTATTATTTACACAATTTGGAATAGATACTTTGAACTGTAACAAGTGCATGTGGGATGAGTTGGGGGGAAGTCAATATTAAAAATAGATTAGATCATACATAAATGAAGAATATGGAAACGAGCCGGTGTTGGGCATCACAAAAACAAGGACATTGTATGCCTGGTTCCACTGAAGACCAAACGACATTTGAATGAATGTGTATTCTCCCTCCTGGCTGCTTTTCCCCACTGCCCAAGTGTTGTTTACCTTGTGGGGAGGAAAGCAAAGCTCAGGGGCATTTTCAGAAGAAAAACAGCACAGGACCCCAGTCCAAATTGGAAGAACATTTTAGATAAAGGTTTGTTTCCTGCTCTCCCTGCAAAAAATGAACGTGTGCTTAGCAGGTATCTGGTGTCTCTAGCATGGAAGGCCTCACCTATATTGGTAGTAGACTTTTCCAGATGCAAATAGATCAACAATTGGTGTAGAGTCTGTGCTTGTGAATGACATGGAAGCCGATGATGGAAACCTGTTATGCAGAGTCTCTTTGCTGTTACTGTACTGCCTATGTTATCAGTGTGTTCTTACCTTGCAGAGTCCATTAAATTTGCAAAGGAAAGTCAATTGAGTAATGTGAAAGGGGTTGTGGTTGGCTTAAAATGTTTAAGGGAACGAGGGAGATGTATTGTGGGAGAAAGGCATGTTAAGAGCAGGTTCAGAATACCTTGAATCTCAGGTCAAGACATCAGCCCCACTTGATTTCCCAGACATGCCCCTTTATGGAGGGCTAAGACCCTAAAGGACAGTCGTCTCTGCCTTTGAAACCTCAAGAGCCTTCAGCTTTTTGTGGGACCGTTATTGAAAAAGATTATGGATGTAGTACAGAAAACAGCAAGCTGTATCTGAAATGCTTGTTATTCTCAGTCAGAATAAAAATAGTTTACGCAGATAAGGCAATGCATGACTCATTAGGTTCCCCCCTCCACCACCAAAAAATAACCTATGCAGAGGTTTAGTTCCTTATACTGAGTCAAATCATTGGTCCTTTGAGTCCAGTATTGTCTGTCTACCCTGACGGGAAGCATCTCTCTGAGGTTCCAGGAAGATGTTGTTCCCAGGAACTCTTAATAAAAATTATTTCCTTTTAAAGTTTAAATTTGATTTTAAAAATATGTCACTCTTGTAGTTTAAAGTTTCCAGAGCATTTGTTTCTCTGTGTTGCAGGTCATTATTAAACCACTGTCTGTGGGTAGTAATTACAGATTGTTTGGGGATTATGGTTTAATTACATAGAAATCATCTGTAGAACATGGGGTTATGCATTTCAGCAAGGAGATTGTAGTAACTCTTATATTTATTATTGCTTTAAAAACTCCCTTCTGTATTTGCAGTTGGTTGCAATTGCTATGTCGGTGTGGTAAAATACAGATTATTGTGTTACCGAATGTGATAAAAGGGTACACCGTTGTGAGCATAGTAGTCTGCAGGTGTAGCAGATGTGAGGCTGAAATTAACAGGACACGGCTATAATTAAACTATAGACAGCCATCTGAAAAGAAAGGGGCTCCTCTTGTCCAACAGTATCATTAAGTGAAACTTAGATTGTCTCTAAATATTTGAAAGAGCAATAAAAGAGTGTTAATTAGTAAGAAAACACTCCAACTTAGAACTTAATTCCTTAAAGCATCCCTTTTTATGAAGGCAAACTTGCTGAAGTCAAGCCATATGGTAACATAGTTCAGAGACAATAGGGTCCTTGGTTTATGGCTGCTACAAGGGAAATGTTGCTGGAAAAGAACAGATAGCAGTTAGTATACATCCATTTTCAGTTGTGTGAATTGCTTACACCCATTGAGACACAGAGGTTCAGATCATTAATGGCAGCATTATGGTTACTAAAGCAGTCCAGTTCGTCAGCTGTCTGCATCTGTGAAAACAGAATACCTCTGGGGACTAAGACTTAATATTCCCAAGAGAATTTCTAAAAGCAGAATAGAAGAAGAAAGCAGGGAAGCTGATTTTGGTTTGAGCAGTAGAATCCTACATTTACAAACGATTAACACTGCATAATGAAGTGGTAATGAAGAAAAGGAGATTTCTGATAAAAGACTAATAACAAATCCCATTATGCCATGGTGTATTTTTCGCCTTTAAGTGTATTAGTTTTATCCATCCTCTGTCCTGAATTGCATGAGGTCGTTTGTGAATAATGTCAGCTCAAATGCTTCAAGCATTGCTGAGTTATGACTCCTAACAGTTTGTGAAATGTGAAAGGTGGGTGGGGGGGGGGTTAAGGGAAGGCACAAGTGCTACTTAAAGCGATAGACTTCCTGCAGAGTCTGAGTAATGTTTGCGACACTGAAAGGTAATAGTTTCCTGTAGGCTTGTCACTGAGGGGTAATTTCCCACTATTGGGTAAAACACCTTGCACATAATGTTGTTAGAATTAATTGTGCAAAATTAGCTTTGCTCCATGTTTCCCCTGCTTCCCCTATTGTAGCACCTATTCAGATTTCAGAAGTAGATATTCATAGGGAGCCAAAGGAAAGCTACTGTGAGATACGTTTAAAATTACACATTATTGTCTTTTTTCTGTATTCTTCATGAAGTGTTTATTACTCCTAATATGCACACAACAAAATAAACCCTCGTTGAAAGTTACTCCATCTTGCACCTAGTGTTGTTTAACCAGATGGCAGTTGCAACTAAATCCTTAAAGTAAAATTTATAATCTTAAGTGCCCAGTGGTTTCTCTTAATGCCATTTTAAGATTATGGGTTCAGTTCAGACGTTTAAGTTCTTTTAAATCAGAAGGAAGGTGCTTTCCTGCTCAATTCCACTGAAAGCTGTTACAGCTGAGCTCATCCGCGGACTTTTTTGGAGTTGTTATTGCAGCTGCTTCTTTCATTTGCTTATAAAGCTGAAATGATAGGTAAACTGGGACAAAGCTTTTCTAATAAAGCCTATCTGCTAAACAACATTGGAGAGCTAGAGTTTTTAAAGTCTTTCACACACTTCCTTCTATAACCAGGTTAAGATATAATGTAGAACATCGTAAACATATCTATATTAATTTTAATCATAAGTTACTGTGTGTTGGATTTCCCCGTAAACTATTAATTCCCGATCTTTTTGGTTCAACTTTTGATATGTTTTGTTGACTTTATTTGCAGGCGATGGGTAAGGCTTCTATTTGGGCGAGAATTTCCCCTCCAGGACCTTCTTGTCATCTGGGATGCTTTATTTGCTGACAGCATCACTCTCAATCTAGTTGACTATGTTTTCTTAGCCATGCTGCTATACATTAGAGATGCCTGTGAGTATGCATTACATTATACATATAGCCTATATATATATATATATATTTAATGCAATATATTTCTAATTGAAATAAAAAATTAAAAAATCATTTTGATTGGAAGTTGTTTGAAGTTGTTTATAATATATAAGAAAGCAACAACTTTAAAGCACATTTTGGTTTTGGGGATGCTCTTCCTCCTGCTATGCCTCTTTTAAAACACAGAAGTGTAGATTGCATTGCATAAAACAAAGTGGCCAAGGTAAGTATAGAGCTCCACCTTCTGTCACATGTAGTGTATTGAGTAAAACTATACATTCACTACTGACATATTTTATGTATTTCTAAAATAAGGGAAAATGTATTAAAAGAAAATTTATTTTTTACAAAAATTCTCTGCATTTTATTTTATTTTATTTTGCCTTTAACTATGTCACATGAGCACGTAAATTATTTTTGATGTGTATTAGAGTCCCATAAACTTAATTAACACAAAAGTTCAGGGGAATGTTTAGAACAAAACTTTGATTTTCATATAGATAACTATGTGGAGATTTACTCTAAAGCAAAATCTCTATTAAGCAAGTAGGAAGTAGAGAATACTTGGGAAGGTAAAAAAGTAAATGAAATAAATTTGTAATAAAACCACCAATTTATCCTAATTAGTTGAGAGACGTGCAGAACCACAAAAAGGTAAATTAAGCAAATTATGGTTATCAATAACCAGGCCTTCCAGTAGATTGTATTTTAAAGTCAGCCCACCTTTCCAGGGCAAATTTGTATGCATCTGGTAACATTCCAACTGCAAAAGTCTGTGAAGTCTTTGTGAATAAGCCTTTAAAGATTTTGTGTGCGTTAGCTGACTTGCAGGAATCATGCAGAAGTCTCCAGCACACCTGTGGGTACTACCTGAGAGCCAAATCTTGCAAACAATTATTCACACTTGATTCTTTGATAGACTCTGTTGCCTCAAATGCTCCATTCCCAATGATCTGAGATGTTGAGGTTGGCCCAAAAAAAGCATTTGGACTGAAATTCCTGAAACCATTTAAAAATGGGCTTTTTCCAGTTTGTTTGTTTTTTGTTCTTTTTTTTATATAGAGGACATTGAATTGATGCTAATCCATTTTTCTACAACCACCAGATTTTTGAAACTATCAAGTGTTCTTTCTTTTCTCTTCTTTTCCAGTTCATCCCTAGGCTTTTCTGCACAAGGCCTTAGCACTGTTCTAAAGGGGAAATTACAGGTGGACTCTTCCCTCCTCTCTTGCATCGGGGTAGCATATGGCAGCCACTGTAAAAAGACCCCTAAGTGAGGCAGTTGCAATCTGCAAGGGACCTTTTGGCCTTTTTTGTGTCTGTGTCCTATGAAGTTCCTTCCATACGTAGATACATGACCCCCAAAAGGCTGGACCAGACCCTTATTACTTTGGAATTTACAATCTGATTCCCTGTAAGGAACCGCAAAGCAGTTCAGAAGAATTGTGTAAATATATAAATATCAGCATTCAATATAGTACCACTGGTACAAAAACAATACATCCCATCTAAGAGGAACCTGCAACAAAATGTTGCTGTGTATCTTCACCTTCTAACAGTACTGAAACTGTTCAGGGGTTCCAGCCATCCCCACCTTCAGGATACTCCATTCCGTCCTACTGCCATCACTTACTTTCAGGTTTTATTTTCCAATTATCAGTTAATGTTCCATAGCTACTGAGCTTGATTAGTCCTCACTGAGCCGTTTCTTGTGAAGAGAGTTGTTCCCTTAATTTTTATTTTTTTTTACATCACTTGCAGTAGCTAATATAGGAAGTGGCTTTTTTTTAACTGCCAGAACTATGGAATAAATGGAATGCTTAAATATATATATATACTATTACAGTCTTTCATGGGACTAAATGATCAAGCAGGCTGTAAATAGAGCCCATGGCCCAAAAAGTCGTTCTGTGAGCCCAACAGAGCTTTTTAGATTTGTTTTACTAGTTGTCCTGTAAGGCAAGATGACCTTCCACAAGCTCCTTCCTATAGCCTGAGCACCTCTTCAAATCCTAAAGAATGAAAAAGAATATCAAGTTTATATTACCATGTGAATAAAAATATATGTCTTTCTAAGGTATTTTTTTCTGAAACAGTTTAGCCACCTGTTTTTATTTATTATGCTGTATTAAGTTTTTATTGATGTAGGTTTTTTATATCTAATACACCACCTCTAGACTGATGTGAGAGACAGTATAAAAGCATTAATAATTAATTAATTAATTAATGTAGGGCCTGCTTTCTCCTTTCACTTGTTTGCTTAGGCCACCTTATGATGAAACAGACACTTGCACCAATGCCCATCTGGTTCCAGTCTTGCATATCTCTCTCTCTCTCTCTCTCTCTCTCTCTCTCTCTCTCTCTCTCTCTCCTCCCTCCCCCCCCAAATGTGAAAGCATATAAGGAAAGCAGTGTGCAGCTAGATGGCCACTGCCTCATAGAGTCCTGCACTATAGTGCCTCTCAACTTGCAGAGGAAAAGGATTATGACTAAAAGACCAAATGGAAGTGTGGGTGTATGGAGGCTAATTTGTAAGCGAGTACTATGGGTGAACAATGGGACGCGGGTGGCGCTGTGGGTTAAACCACAGAGCCTAGGACTTGCCGATCGGAAGGTTGGCGGTTTGAATCCCCGCGATGGGGTGAGCTCCCGTTGCTCGATCCCTGCTCCTGCCAACCTAGCAGTTCGAAAGCACGTCAAAGTGCAAGTAGATAAATAGGTACCGCTCCGGCGGGAAGGTAAATGGCGTTTCCGTGCACTGCTCTGGTTCGGCAGAAGCGGCTTAGTCATGCTGGCCACATGATCCAGAAGCTGTACGCCAGCTCCCTTGGCCAATAAAGCGAGATGAGCGCCGCAACCCCCAAGTCATCTGCGACTGGACCTAATGGTCAGGGGTCCCTTTACCTTTACCTTTACTATGGGTGAAACTGTAAAATGGGACTAGCCATGGTGGAGCCTTCCAGTTGTTGTGGGCTACAACTCCCATTATCCCTAGCTAGCATGGCCAGTGGTCAAGGATTATGAGAGTCATGGACCACAGTATCTGGAGGGCCCCACATTGGCTACTTCTG
This sequence comes from Podarcis cretensis, assembly GCF_951804945.1. NCBI lineage: Eukaryota > Metazoa > Chordata > Lepidosauria > Squamata > Lacertidae > Podarcis > Podarcis cretensis. The sequence continues at coordinate 39,536,445 of NC_137181.1, read as the reverse complement.
TTGTAGAGTGTGTGCTGTGATGCAGTAGTTAGCCGTTAGCAAAGGGTGCCTTAATTTAAACTGTTAATGCTTTTGGCACGTAAGTTATAAGTGATTTAATTACTCTCTTAATCTGAATATTTTTTAAAAAAATTAAAATTATATAGGTTGTGGAGATTGCAAATGATGTCTATATGCTATGTTTCTAAAACCATAGTCTTCCCAGATTTGTTAATCTAGAGTTAGAAGTTTGTATTTTTAATTTTGCTCCACACCAATACAACTATTCTTAGGATGTTTTAAGCCTTCTAGACATATAATTGCTCACTTATGAGCTAGATGTCTTTCTTTTTCAAAAAGAACCTTGTAGTAGAAATATTCCCCCCCCCCAGCTATATTTCCAGGTATTTGCCTATATCTTTCAAAGAACTGATATAAATGAGAAATGATTCTGGTATCCAAATGTATCAGCTTCACTCCACTGATGTTGCAACATACTGTTTCCACCAATTTGAATTCATAAGGGTGTCTGCTTTTTTTCCAACCTTGAAGATGAAATAGAACTAGAACAAAGTATTATATAAAGGAGTGTCTGTTTTTGTCTTACACATGTAAGGAAAGTAGCTATCACAAAAAAAGACCCCAAAAAGTTTTCACCTCCCATTTGCCACCCCGTTTAAGATAATAGGTTGGTTTTGGTCACATAATAGAGAAATTTCATTTCTTCTGTTTGTTGCATTTACCTATAATTTATAATAGCAAATACCTACGATCAATATTTTAATGCTCATTATTGAATCAAATCACACTTCGTCTTTTTCCCCCCAAAAAGAAACAAATAAAAAAGTCTAAAATCTGGCTTGAAGAAAATACATCAGATGTTGTCTTACAAAATCCATTTAGGACGAACTACTCCCAGCATTCTTATTTATTTTAAGAAAGTATAAAGAATCCTTATCACAACTGCCTTATACTGTGTTACGTTTGATTTGATTGGTTCTATATAATGCATGGTCCCATCTATTATACTCGGCAGAAAGAACTCTTGACTGAGCCCATTGTATTGCATTCATTACGCTAACTTCAAAGAGAAGAGAGAAAAGCAGGTATCTGAACATGAACAAGAAAAACAAAAGGAAAGGAAAAGAAACAGGCAGAACAGATAAAAAATGAGTAGGATAAGTGAGTGCTTTACAAATGAAAGCAGATGTATAAAATTACAAGCTGTCGGATCAGCAACGGAAATGAAGATGATAAAGTGGCTCCCTACACAGATTATAATTATTCATTTTGCCCAGTCCTGAATCTTTTCCTCATAAACCTCTTCAGGGAAAGATGGGAAGCTACCAAAGGATATGAGATTGACTCACATGGAAGCGGGTGCAGGGAAGCTGTTTAGTAAGTCTCTAAGGCCATAAAGCAGTCAATATATTTTGGATTTCTTTTTTTATCAATGATTTTTGCCTTGTGTTGCAAGAACATTTTTCACAAAGGCTTTTAATTAATAAAAATGATATTATTTCTAAAACTGTAGTTCTCAAAATTGTAAACTTGCACTATCTAAAATATATTTATTATTAATAGCAATTTAGGTGAGCAATTCAAAAATAATTGGCACTCCTTTGACAGCTCCAGTAGATGGATTGCCAAGATTTAGATGGTGCTAAAGAAATGAAGTAGTTTACATAGTCTTGGCAGAAAAGATTTATTTAATTTCACCCATAATTAAGTTCATCACATACCCAGAAAGGGACAGTTGTGTGCTAACTAGACGGAGGTTAGATAATGGAAATTTAATACATCCTATTAAAATATGTAGCAAGCTTTTAAGAGGGGCCAATAAGTGGTTCTCTAAGCTAATTTAGAAGGGACATGGGTGGCACTGTGGTCTAAACCACTGATCTTAGGGCTTGCCGATCGGAAGGTCAGCAGTTCGAATCCCTGCGACAGGGTGAGCTCCCGTTGCTCGGTCCCTGCTCCTGCCAACCTAGCAGTTTGAAAGCACGTCAAAGTACAAGTAGATAAATCCTCTGGCGGGATGGTAAATGGTGTTTCCGTGTGCTGCTATGGTTTCGCCAGAAGCGGCTTAGTCATGCTGGCCACATGACCCGGAAGCTGTCTTTGGACAAACGTCGGCTTCCTCGGCCAGTAAAGCAAGATGAGCGCCGTAACTCCAGAGTCGTTCGCGACTGGGCTTAACTGTCAGGGGTCCTTTACCTTTAAGCTAATTTCAGGATTAACATGTTTGGGAAACAAAGCAAAAGCTGTAAATCAGCCCTCAACCATTTGAGGCTATGTTTAACTAAAGAGAGAGAGGAGCTGTATACTATTTGGTAACAATAATTTTTTTCCAGAACCCACAAATTGTGCTTAGAATGATTACTTTTATGTTAAACTGAGAGAAAAAAAAATCTTATCATATTTCCTATTACTTTTAGTGATATCAAGTAATTATCAGACCTGCTTGGGACTTTTGATGCATTATCCTCCAATTGGAGATGTCCACTCATTGATCTTGAGAGCTCTGTTTCTCAGAGATCCAAAGGTAAGTCACTTCAAAATCTTTGCAGTTGAGGCACATCCCAACTGCTTTTAAAACACCGTTACAGTCCTTGTTTAATGCATGAGGAGAGGGAAGAGTTAACAGTGGAGGAAATTGTCATTTCAAAAAGAAGCATCTAGGCTCAGACTCATAGAGAACTTGCATTGTTTTGACCTAGGCCCTTGTTGTCAGCTTCTAGCTTTGGATGGCAAAGTGATAGCTCCGAGTTGCTCACTAAGGGCCATTCAGAATGAATGCCCAGAAAACAGAGGAGCAAATCCCACCCTTTTTTCTTTTTAAATTTGAGGTCACATGCCCTCACACTGTATCTCCAGCATTTTGAAATGTAATCTCAAGTGGCAATGTTTTCTCATGCTACCAAGCATAGCCCCTCTTGCATTACATTTGACAAGGATATATCAGAGGGGAACCCTTTGGATCCAACCCATCTTATTTAAGGTCCCAAACTGGTTTTAGTATTTTCATTGTAGGTGTTGTGTTCTAATGTTAATAAAGAGGTCCAGAGGGTGGCAACATGAGAACAGGCCTTCTCTGCAGTGGCTCCCTGTCTGTAGAATACTCTCCCCAGGGATGTTCGCCTGGCGCCTTCATTATACACCTCTAAGTGCCAGGCAAAAACGTTCCTTTTTTACCAGCCCTTTGGTTGACCTGATCAACACCCCATACCCTTTTAAAATGTGGCTCTTTTTGAGGAGGTATTATTGGGTTATTGCTTTTATTTTTATTTTATATACTATGATCTTTTTATGTGAACCGCCCTGAGACCTCCGGGTATAGAGCAGTATATAAGTTCAAATAATAATAATAATAATAATAATAATAATAATAATAACAACAACCCCAGCAAAGGTGGTGAGACCTGGGCCCAGATACAAGCTTTGGTGGGTTGTCTCAAAGAAGGAGGAGGCAATGCAAAGTCTCAAACACACCTTCTCAGAAGGTCATTCTGGGATATCTCCTGGTTGGAAGCCTTTTTGGCTTGAGAAGTGATATTCAAAGATTCCATTACCTGCAGTTCTGAATATTTGTCTCCAACAGCCGGGAGAAGCCTCATTGTGGTTTTCCGGAATGAACAAAGCTGTCAAAAGCAGCCAAGGATTGTGGAGGCTTGCAATCTTTTATCATCTCTGACTGCCTGTGGCTGCCTGTGGCTTGCCCCCAGCAGTAGTTAGTTAGTTAGTTAGTTGGTTGGTTGGTTGGTTAGATAGTTAGTGTCTTTATATGCTATTATGGCCCACTCTTCATCTTGCAGTCTCATGGTGGGTTTCATACAGCTTAAAGCAAAGAGTAGGTCCTGCATAACAGCACTAAATTAGCCCATAGCAAACAGCAAGCAAAACATGCAACAGTGCTGCAGAGGGAGTGATAACTCTGAGATCGTGCTCTACCCCCAAAGGCAAATGTAAAACAAAACTTATACAATGATTGTGCCAGGTGCACATGAGAGGGAAGGGCATTCCACAACCTGGGAGCCACCACAGAAAAGGCCCTCTCATGCATTGTGGAGCTGCCAGCACAAAGGGAACAAGTGCAGACCCTTCTCACCAGCATCCTGGGTTCTGCATTCTTCAACAGTTGCGGCTTCTGAACCATCCTTGAGGGCAGCCCCAGTTACAGAAGTCTAGTCTAAAGGTTATGAGAGGTGAGGAGATTTCACCCCTCCCATATCCAAGAATCTCCTGAGGAGCCTGCTGATTCTACAGAGAGGAGGAGCAATGTTCTGCTTTCTACTTAGTCAGTGAGTGAATCAGTCAGCGAGTCAGTCAGTCAGTGTATCGGAGAGAGAGAGAGTGTTAGAGATCGTGTCTAGAGATAAGGTTGCTGCTAAGAGCAGCTGCAGACTCTCAGTGTAGCATTGATCTATGCTTAGATCTTTTAGCTCTGTATATAGTTTTGTATCATAGTTGTAGCTATAGAATAAAAGGAAGATATTCTACAGAGCTGCTCTCCGAGTGGTTTATACTCTGCAAGACTCTGCAAAACTCTGCTGCGCAACGACTGTATTATTGTGCAAGTGAATCCGGTGCTCTCAGCTCTAAGCTGTGAGTCCACAGCACGGTGACCTGTCCCTGTGAGAAGGGTGGTCGCTGGCAGTGCTACCCAGCTCGCCTAGCCCAGTCGGGGTTGTAGTGCATGAGTCCAGTTGGTACACTGGCTCAAGGGCGATGCTGACAAGAGGATGGGTCACTGCGGCAAAGCCATATCTGTCCAGGAAGGGCTGTAGCTGACAACTGATTGGAGCTAGCCATGGGTGCTCCTAGCAGCTGAAGGCATGTGAGTTTCAAATGGCGAGCCAGGATCAAGGAATACTTCCAACTTGATCACTCCGGAGGAGAGTGACCCTGTCCAGAACAGGTCATCTGCTCACTTTGCAAGAGCTCACACAGTACCTCTACTGTATCTGGATTTGTACAAGATCCAGTCTGGCAAGGTCTTAGGGTCTCAAAAACAAACACATATAGAGTCACATCAGCATCAGTCCTAAAGCACCATGATCACCTAAACCCCCAAAGTGCTTTTCTCCTAAAAAATCATTTTGAGTTAGTCTTGATTCTGTACCCCTGTATGAACTGGCTTCAGAGTCTCTTTCTGCCTGCAGGTGGATCTGAGCTGGCCAGCCAGAGGTCCACATTGATCTACTACATGGATCATCCATTGATTAGCATTGATTGATATTCATTCATTTATTTAAAGCATTTATAAACTGCTTAATATTTTAAGGATCTCTAAGCTGTGTACAGTGTAAAAGCTGTTAAAAATGTTATTAAAACAGAAATTCAACACAAAAGTAGCATAAAAACATATAAAAGTAATTCAGGGAATTTATACTAATAAAAACAGAATTGGAATTTTATGCACTGTTCTTGGTTACTGATTATTTTCTACAAGAATTGTTACATTAAACATGTAGATTTTTTTAAAATGTCATTTTTAATTCTGGTTTTGCATAGAACTGCTTGCATATACTGCTCCTCTTTATTGTGCATAAACTTTCCTTTCTGACAAAAAGCAAAATCCATGATACTTGAAAGCATTTTGGTCTTTTAAAAATCTGAGTATTCTGCACACATAGGCACTAAAGCAGAAAAATGTTTAAAATGATGCACTTTAAAAACAGGATTCCACTCTTTACAGCAAAAAAATTGTTCATTGGTTTTATCTCTCTACATTCTGGGGAATAGGTGTTTATTATACTATTTTCCTTGTATGGGCCCCATGACTAAGGTCAAGGGGGGGAAAGTCTTGTCTGATAAGTTCCACCCAGTTGGTCTCAGAAATAGATTTTTTACTATTCACTCAGTGTTAAATGCAGGTGTTGCAGACATTTTCAGGGATTGGCACCTGTAATTGAAGCAAGAACAAGAGAGACCAATTCTTAAAACAGTACCTGTACAGGGTAGTGGGCATTAATGGACAGCATGATGGAGCTCAAATGACTTCCCAGTAGATGACTTACTGTTGCCTACCAGGAAGGAGAGGGGAAAGGTGCTGGGAAGGTCAGCATGGTGCAAGCACACCAGCAAGAGCACTAGATTGGCTCTGCATTTCGCTATGTCAGCATCCCTCTAACCCTCTTCCTCCTGTTAAGCAGCAGTGACTCAGCTGCTTGGGAGGTCAAGAGACCAGCTCTGTACCACCACACCATCCTCCAGTTGTAGTGGATGCTGGCTTCATTTTATTTGTGAAAAATAGATATTGTTTCATATGTGAAAAAATGGTTTCATCAAAAACCAATAGATATTTGGGAAATATTCAGTGAATTTTGACATTACTGTAGTGATTACAACTGAGCCAAAGGGGGAAAAGTAGATTTATGGTGCAATCCTTTGCCTATGAACATGCAGTGCATTAAGTGGGACTTACTCTAAGGTTGGTGTGCATAGAATTGCAGTCCTAGTATAGTCTCAGACATCTTCTCATAGGGATGCAAATAACTAAATATCCCAGCTTCCACATATTCCTTGTAGTATCTTTACGGTCTTTGGCAGAGATTACAATCTCTAAGAAAACATCTTCATTCCACCAGAAAGGAGCCAACAGTGCAACCCAGGATCCAACCAGCCCAGCAATGCAACATAATATTTTTCTCACTTCAACATGGAAATTAGAAGTTTGTACAGATGTTTTACTAAGCACAAATGCCTGCTATACCTTATTTTCTGCCTTTACACACCTGCTTCTCCTGCAAGTGACCATCATCTTCCTTTCTTCTTTCCAAAACAAAATCTTGGAAACAATAATAAATTATGTACATTTGCATGACTTCTTCCATTTCACTGGAATAATTTGCTCACTTTGGGATTACCTGTAAATTTCCCTTCTTTCCTTATTCAAATTGTGGAGAGGAGGGATGGGTTACTATTTGATCTTTGGGTGATTTGCAGTAGATAGACCAGAGTTGTTTTGGCGTCCAATTGTTGTTAACAAAAGCAGCAACAAAATGCCTTTTCAGGCTACTGACACGAAGAAAGCGTGGGATAACCACGCTTTTTTGTGAAAGGACTGCAAGCTTAGCTCAGTTCTGGTACTGAAAACAAATACTGTAGAATGAGTTCAGAGGCATCATTTTCTCTAACAGAGTTTCTTTTGCACCTGGCTCTGATTGGTCGATCTTGGGGTATTCATGAGTATAAGCGATATGAACAAACTTCGAGCCCTAGCATGGAAAAAGGGATCTCAAATTCTGCAAAATAAATAGATTCTGAATAAAGCCTCTAGCATTGTCAACTTTATGTGAAGTATAATTATGTAAATATTTGCTTGCATGCAGTTTTTGAGCTATTTAGGTACAATAGATGTAAAATGCCTGATTTGATTGTTTTAAATTTATTTCCTGACAATCTAATAATCATTCAGAATTCTCCTTTTTACGGTTTGCCTTTCTTTTTGATATTATTAGTATTTATTTCATTTATGAATTGCTTCCAATGAGGCATCTTGAAGTGATTTTACAATAAAAGCATATTTAAACAATTATATATATATATATAAACAAAATTAAAAACATGTGCATACATAAAAACAATGTTTTCAAAAATTGCATATAAAAGAATTTTAAAACCTAATAAAGTTCAGTTCGAATACAGGTAGCAACTGGAATCTCCACTTAAAAGACGTATTGAAAGAGGATAATCTTCAGCAAGCACCTAAAAGGTGGCACTTGCAATGGGAAGCCAGTGCTGCTGTGCTAAAGGCCTGATTATTACATTGTGCAGAACAGACCTTCCAACAAGATCTGCAGGATCACCTCTCCTGCAGAGCACAGTGATCAATTTGGTGTATAGGTGATGTGACGATGTTCTAGATACCTTGCTCTTAAGCTGTGTAGGGCTTCATACACCAGTATCAGCAGCTTAAATTAAGCTCAGTAGATAATTGGCAGCCATTCTTATAAAATGTGCTGTGATAAACCCTTTCTTTTCATTGCAACATTTCAGAAGTGGTTAGTTTATATACTAGAAGGACCGTGTTGAGGTTTCTTAAAACAATGCTAACTTCCATGTCTTTAATATAAAACTGCTATGGAGAGCAGTCTCCAAATTTTCGTTTTCTTAATAGAAATGTTCAAACGTACGCACTTCACTGTTTTTCAGAAGCAAAGTATTACCCTGATGTGAAAAGGACAGTATGCTGAGTGCAAAACCAATTATTTTGCCCAAAGCACCTAGAGTAGGTGTTTGCTGTATTTTTACTATCCAGCAGTTTCCTATTTTTTTCTGCACCACCACCAATGAGAAGTGCCGTTAATTTTCAAAGCAGACGCTTTCAGATGGAAAATAGATACATAGGGATGGCAATCACAAAAATATAAAGCGATTAAAAAACAGTTCTAACTAGAGTTGTTCAAATAAAGAAAAATTAAAAACTAAATTAGAAACAAAAGTCATAGAAAATGTGAACATATTGTGTTCCTTAAATAACCAGATGTTCTTTTCTTCCTGAAGGCAGTCAAGCCTAGGAATAAAAGGTTTTAAACTATTGTTTTAAGTTAACTGTGAATTTTGCAAATCTGTTTTACCCTATAGCAAATAAAATTCTAATACAGCAACATAAGCAAAGTAATTTTCATCTTTGGGTGTATGTGGTTGCGCTAACCTTATCACCATGACTTATTATGAAGCTAAACTGCTATATAGAACATTACCATTTTAGATGATGTACAAAGAAGTTGCCAGCTATATTTTGTTTGAGTACTTACAGTAGTTGTCCCAAGTATGTCTGCCAAAAAAACTTTAACGAACCTCCTATCAGTAACGGTGGTGTAGCTGAAGGGGTCTTGAAATAAGGTTGTTTAGCATTGATACTCAGAAACAATATATGGTATTATCACAAAGAAGTGCTAAAAGTTTAAATTGCTTTGGATTATTCTAAACCAATAGATTTGGGATAGATTTTCAGGGAAGAAGGATTTGGAACTAAAGAATTGTGCCAGTCTTCCATGTGGTACCAGAATGTTTCTTGGGGGGAGGGGTCCCACACACAAAAGACCACTAAAACCTCTGTAGTGGCATCTAGCAAAGAACAAGTGGGAGTAATCAGAAGCAAATCAGCAAAATATTCTTAACGTGCATAGAAGTGCACAGAATTCTCGCAATCCTGACCCATGGTTTGAAGCTAAGTGACCCTAATGAGGCACTTAATCTCAAGGTCATGGTTCTAGCCCCACGTTGGGCAAACAATTCCTGCATTGGAGGGGATTGGACTAGATGGTTGTCATGGTCCCTTCCAACTCTTCAGTTCTAGTATTCTAATTCTTTAAGACATTGGGAGTGTTACCTTTGTGTTATCTCTAAGTATGGGTCCAGACAGTACTAGTTTTCTCTTAGACTAATAATGCAGGATCATGATTTTGTATGTGTGCAGGTGTTCATTCTGATCCAGTGAGAAGGATTGCCATATTTCAAAGAGTGCAAATCCAGACACAAAAGCTGCTGGGTTGTTGTTTTTTTGCCAAAGTTGTTCAGATTTTTTAAGTTTTCCCCAAAGTTGTTGAACTCTTTTTAAAGAAATTCTCCAATGTCTTCACTCCCGACATGGGTTGCCGTATGTCCGGATTTCCACCAGGACACTGTTTCCAACAGCCTAATGCTGGCTATGTCTGGGAAATTCCAGACATATGTCAATCCTACCAGTGAGTAAGGATCAATAAATGCATGACAGTGATAAGCAGCAGATCCACAAGTATGTGGCTCCATCTCCATCATAGGTATCAATGGGAGGTTATTCCCTCCGCCCACCAAAACTATTGAATTTTCAATCAAAGCAATCTTTTGTTACAACAAAATCCATGATATAGGTACTTGCAAGGAGAAATTTGATTGAAATAGTGAAAGAATAGCCCATACATTGCTTGTAGTTTAATATAAAAAGAATACAAATAGATAGAATTAGATATTTGAAGATGGATATTGTACCTCCTCTCAGTCTCCTCTTTTCCAAGCTATACATACCCAACTCCCTCAACTGTTTCTCTTAGGCCTTGATTTCCAGACCTTTGATCATCTTGGTCACTATCCTCCACACACATTCTTACTTGTCAATAGCCTTCTTAAACTGTGGTGCCCAGAACTGGAGACAGTACTCTGACCAAGGCAGAATAGAGTGGTACTATTACTTCTCTTGATCGGGAGACTATACTTCTGTTGATGCAACCTAGAATGGCATTAGATTTCTTTTTCTTTTCTTTTCTTTTCTTTTCTTTTTGCTGCTGCTGCATCACACTGTTGACTCATGTTAAGCTTGTGATCTACTAGGACCCCTAGATCATTTTCACATGTGCTGCTGACAAGTCAGGTGTCCCCCATCTTATATTTGTGCAACTGGTTCTTCATGCCTAAGTCCAGAACCTGACGTTTGTTCCTACTGAAATTCAGTTTGTTAGCGTGTGCCTGTGCCCAGTTCTCCAATCTGTTAAGGTCATTTTGAATTCTGATTCTGTGAGGGCGTAGAACATGGGTAGGCAAAATATGGCCCGGGGACCGGATCCAGCCCAATTGCCTTCTAAATCCGGCCCGCGGGTGGTCCGGGGATCAGCGTGTTTTTACATGAGTAGAATGTGGGCTTTTATTTAAAATGCATCTCTGGGTTATTTGTGGGGCATAGGAATTCATTCATTTTTTCTTTCAAAATATAATCAGGCCCCCCACAAGGTCTGAAGGACAGTGAACTGGCCCCCTGCTGAAAAAGTTTGCTGACCCCTGGGGTAGAATCAACTTTGCAGCGCCAGCATAACTCCTGACAGTGCTTGTGTGTCACGTCCCTCCAGCGGCTCATCTCCTGCAATGGGCAATCTCCTCCCTAGGGGCATTTTTCCCTCCCTCCCTGCATCATTGTTGCAGAACAGTCCGCTCAGCTCTTTCAAGAAATTCCTCATCTTGCCCAGTAGCTCAAAGTGTGGATAGACAGGCCTCAAGTTTCTGTACCTTCTCTTCCAGCAAGGCAACCAGCTTGCACTTGCCGCAGGTGTGGTTTTGCACATTCTCAGACAAGAAGACAAACATGGCACCCTCGCAAATGCCCCTGTTTACAAGTCCTGCTCACGAAAATGAAGGCGTGTTTACAAGCTTGGCTTTTCATAATAAAATCAAGGGACAGCCCAATACACCTTGCTGCCTGATTTGGACAAAGTGGCCACACACACGTACCCATTCCATGTTCAGAAGACCAGACTAACGGTTTAGTTTTACTTCAACACTGATGATGCGGCAGCCTGTTCCACCATAGCTTAAGGCAGCAGGCTAACTTAGGGGACATAGAGAAGGACTCATGCCACACATAGTTCTGCCTTCCAGCTCCTTGCCCTTGCCCCCATCTACCATCTAACGGCATACTTGGGAATAGTAGTTCTTAGAGCAGGCATAGGCAACTTTGGCCCTCCAGATGTTTTGGACTACAATTCCCATCATCCCTGACCACTGATCCTATTAGCTAAGGATCATGGGAGTTGTAGGCCAAAACATCTGGAGGGCCGAAGGTTGCCTATGCCTGGCTTAGAGCAGTGCTCAACTTCAATTCCTTTCTAATAGCTGCAGCTGTTTTACACACACACACACACACACACACACACTCAAAAACGAATAAGCAAAACCTGAAGTTTATAAACACCTAGCACTCAAGAAACATGAGTTTTATTTTGTAGTGCAGTTTCTAAATCCTGTTAATTTCTGGAACAGAAATATACCAAAAATGTTGTTTTATCTCTGGTTTGACAGTAAAATAGAAAGCTTTGTAAATGTACAATCAAAGTAAAAAAAGATGGGAGGGGGAGATGTTTCTTCCCCTGAAGTTATTGAATTGTCATTGATGTGCATAAAAATGTAGATATAGCTTCAGAAAACTTACTGCTACAGGTATGAAAACTTTCCTGCTAATTCCTATTACAGTTCATGAGCTCAAAATAGTGTTGCTTTTTATTGATTTCTACCTTGGAAGGCTTCAAGATAGAATAGACATTGTAGTGTCTCTAGACAGCAATGAATATAGAATTTTAGCAACCTGAATGAAAAATATCCCAGCAGAAATCCCTTGAGGCTTAAAACTAGGGATGGGAAAGAGCTGTAGTACAAGACCATCTGTAGGCCACAGTTTCCTCATCCCTGATATAGAGGTTATAGCATGCTACCATACCAAGTCTCCCATTCATGGAAATTTTATTTCTAAAAGCAGTTTAAAACCAGTCTTCTCTACGTTTAAGAGAAAATTGATCTTGAAGCACAGAACCAAATCATACAAACTTCTTCAATTATGATTAGGTTTTTTAAAATATATATATATCTCACCATAGTTTTGTTTGTTTGTTGTGTTATCTGCATATGTTCCTTAAAGGTACTATCAAATAATGTGTGTTCTTTTATAGAAACAGATTATTAATCCAGAATAATTTACTTAAAGCAAAGTTTTATTTAAATTAAAAATAGTAATTTTTCATTTGCCACCTTTGAAGGAAAAATAAGACAGCTATTTCAATATTTTGTACAAAATATGTAGCCTCCCATTGTGGGCTAACATTCTATCCTGTATTTGTTTGTAATAGTGGGAGAGAAGGTTGTATGCACCATCTAGTGGCTGTGCTAGATTTAGTCAGAAAAAGAATAGTAACCTGAAACATAGCCATAATTTTCCCTAATACTTTTAAGCTGGGACAAATGATATGAATAGTATTATGTTACAGTATAATGACAATTTGCTATCCATGCTTTTACTTATGCAGTATGATCATTCTATATTTTTAGAGAAATCCAAGACCTGTGACTTACCAGTTTCAACAAAATTTGGATTACTACAAAGCACGTGGAGCAGACTTGATGAATAAAACTCGGTAAGCCTTTATTGTATTTTGCCCAAATAAAATGTCTTTAGAAAAAACTTATACAGGTTAATAATCCTATATTCATTTGGGACTAAGTTCCATGTGCATCAGAGGCCTGCTCTTGAGTAGAATTGCATAGGGTTGCAACCATGATTTGTTTCTGTTTTTTTAAATTAGGTAACAGGTAAAACTGATTGCTGAACTTGGTTTTTACAAATGAGAAAAACTAAGAAAACCCCAGCCTGGATCAGAACAACGGTCCATGTAACCCAATGTCCTGTTTTATCACAGTGGCCAGCCAGATGATTATGTGAAGCAGTTGAGGGCAATTGTCATTTGTAGTGTTGCTCCCAGCAGGTGCCTAATATATTAAGTAAATAAATGTTTGGTGGTATACTGCCATTAAACTCGGAGATTTCGTATATATGAAGCTGTGTTCACAGGGAGCACTCACTGACCCTGACAACATAAAGTGGGCAACTCCTGCTCATCCAGAGTCCTTTATCTAGTCTAAGAAGAATGTGTTGATCTTTTTAGCAAATGTCAAAATAGGTAAGGGTGATGGCGGCCCTATCTTACATTTCAGAGACCGTTAAAGAGGTAGATCCTTGCTCGACTTCACACCATAGATCCAGCATGGTGTCGTGGTTTGATAAATGGACTAGCAGCAGGGAGACCCATATTAAAATCCCACCCACTCCCCCAAATGTTAAAAAAGAAAAAAGGACCACTTCCTGACTCGCACTGCTGCTTGGTGAGGAGATCAATCAGGGTGGTAGGGTTTAGGGTTAAGGGTTAGGGTTAGCAGAAAAATAGCAGAAGGAAGAAAACTGCAGACAAAGCAGTAGAGCCACAGCGGGGAGGGGGCGAATGTGGCATTGTGTGAAGGGAGAAGACAAAAAGCGCCCCAGAGGACGCTTTGTCCAAGACTTTCTCAGACCTCGCAGCTCCTGGTCTCAGTACAGTGGTACCTCGGGTTACTTACGCTTCAGGTTACATACGCTTCAGGTTACAGACTCTGCTAACCCAGAAATAGTACCTTGGATTAAGAACTTTGCTTCAGGATGAGAACAGAAATTGTGCTCCGGTGGCGTGGCAGCAGCGGGAGGCCCCATTAGCTAAAGTGGTACCTCAGGTTAAGAACAGTTTCAGGTTAAGAACGGACCTCCAGAATGAATTAAGTACTTAACCTGAGGTACCACTGTAATTACTCATGACAGTTGGCACACCTTCTATTACACCTTCTATTAAGAGCATTAAATAAAAATAAGATTTAGTCAGGAACCAAAGTTTACCAAGTGGTGGCAAAACTTTTTCTCAGGGACAATCTGATTGACAATGTCAGTTGTCGGCAGCCACATGGTTAAAGGGCATCTTGGCACGCCACCCCTTTAGATAAGGATATCTGTATATAAGAGTGGGATACACAGACTTGGCTCAGGCATTAAATAATTGTACTTTTTCAAATAAGAGCTGCAGTTTGTTAATTTAATTGTTGCATTAATTAATTAAGCCTTTCAGTTAAGACCTAGGGCAAAATTTGTCCCACAATACACAAGAGGATACCATTTTTCCAGTGTTATAGATAGCTACAGCATTTCTAGGTTGAATTCTTTGAATCAAGTATGTGCAAGTTCAACATAGCAGCATGCCTGCATGAAGCAAAATGGATTATTCTCAAGGTGAGGTAAAGGACACTGGGTGTAAAATGCTAACAGTTAAGTGTCAGTTAGGAAAGCGAGTTTAGGGTTCGGGTGGGGAGCACATGTGGATGGCCTTGCTATAGGGAAAGATTATAAAAGCAGAAATTGAAGAGAGGGAGGAACAAGCATAGCATTACATGCTAGCTAGAAGCACTAAGTCAGGCTTCCTCAACTTCGGCCCTCCAGCTGTTTTTTTTTCTTTAATTTTTTATTAAATTTTCCAACATACATTTGTAGTATCCAATCTAAATTTATCACATATTTTCTCTTTTAGACTTCCTTCAACCTCTCTGACAATCATCCATTATTCAAATTTTTTAAATACGCATTTCCTAATTTTATATTGCATTTTATAAACATCCACACACTTAGTTTTCATCACTACAATAGTCCTCTATCATTTACAGGACTTCTTGAAATCCCACTAGCGTTATTTGCTCATCACATACACATTTCAGATAGTCTGAAAATTTTCCCCAGTCTTCTATGAACTTTTGATCTCGTATGTATCTGATCTTTCCTGTTAGTTTGTCCAATTCAGCATACTCCATCAGTTTCATTCTCCATTCTTCGAGCGTCGGCAGTTGTTCCTGTTTCCATCTTTGGGCAATAATATTCTCGCTGCTGTTACTGCGTATTGGAAAAGTTTACAGTCCATTCTATTTATTTCATTTCCTACTATTCCTAAAAGAAAAGCCTCTGGTTTCTTAACAAACGTATATTTCAACATCTTTTTATCTTATTATATATCATTTCCCAGAAGCCCTTCATCTTCTTACAATCCCACCACATATGATAAAATGTTCCTTCTTTTTCTTTACATTTCCAACACTTATTACATGTTTTATACATTTTTGCCAGTTTCACAGGTGTGATGTACCATCTATAAATCATTTTCATAACATTTTCCTTTAATGCAGTATATGCCGTAAATTTTATACTTTCATTCCACAGTTTTATCCAATCATTAAACTGTATATTATAACCCAAATCTCTGGCCCAGTGCATCATAACCGATTTAACTTCCTCATCTTTTATATACCATTCTAGCAAGATTTTATACATCTTGGACAAAATTTTATTTTCATTGTTTATTATTTCTATTTGAAATTTCGATTCTTTTTCCTCATAACCTCTTTCTTTTAAGTCCTTTTTAAACATTTCGTTAACCTGATAATAATGCAACCAATCATACACATACTCTTTCACTTCTTCATAGGATTTCATTTTTCATTTTCCTCCTTCCTTTATAATCAATTCTTTATATGTAATCCAGTTCCCCCTCATATTGACTTTCTTAAGACTCATAACTTCTAACGGAGATAGCCAGTGGGGAGTTCTTGATTCTAATAAACTTCTATATCTCTCCCATATTTCTATGAGAGATCTTCTAAAGATGTGGTTTTCGAAACCTTTATGAATCTTTCTTTTCTTACACCATAGATATGCGTGCCAGCCAAATCTGTTATCAAAACCTTCTAAGTCCAATAACTCAGTATTTTTTAACTTTATCCATTCTTTCAACCAGCAGAGACATGAAGCTTCATAATATAATTTCAAGTCTGGCAGGGCGAAGCCGCCTCTTTCTTTCGCATCCGTTAGTAACTTATACATAATTCTTGGCTTCTTACCCTGCCAGATATATCTTGAAATTGCTCTTTGCCACTCTTTAAATATCACTGTCCCCTTAATTATTGGAATTGTCTGAAATAAGAATAACATCTTTGGCAGCACACTCATCTTAATCGTTGAAATTCTCCCTGACCCTCCAGCTGTTTTTGGCCTACAACTCCCATGATCCCTAGCTAGCAGGACCAGTGGTCTGGTATGATGGGAATTGTATTTTCAAAACATCTGGAGGGCCAAGGTTGAGGAATCCTGCGCTAAGTGCTCTCTAGGTTTTTTTTAGAAACTCCAAAATACTGTGGTTTTAAATTGATAGTTTAATTTTTGAGTTTGGACCCATTATACCAAAAATTGGGTGAAATCATACCAAAGTCATGTTTCAGTCCACCATCTTGATTCACAATTAGGCCTGGCATCAAAACAGTGGCAAAGACTCCCAACCCCAACTCAGAAACTCTTGTGCTGAGTTTGGCCACAGTATCTTGAGAGGCACCCAAACTTGTATCAAAAAATGGGTGAAGTCATGCCAAAGTCACATTTTGGACCTCCATCTTGCTTCCAAATGGCATCCAGCATAGCAATGGAAACGAAGTCTGTGGCCTTCTTATCTGGAACCCTTGTGCTGAGTTTGGTAATGGTATCTCAAGAGATGGCCAAACATATGCCAAAAAATGGGCAACGTCATGCCACAGGTCACATTTTAGCCCCCCATCTTAATTAAAAATACAGTGGTACCTCGGGTTAAGTACTTAACTCATTCCGGAGGTCCGTTCTTAACCTGAAACTGTTCTTAACCTGAAGCACCACTTTAGCCAATGGGGCCTCCTGCTGCCGCTGCGCTACCAGAGCACAATTTCTGTTCTCATCCTGAAGCAAAGTTCTTAACCTGAAGCACTATTTCTGGGTTAGCAGAGTCTGTAACCTGAAGCGTATGTAACCTGAGGTACCACTGTACCACTTGGCACCTGAACATAAACTTAGGCCCCTCATCTCTACCTCAGCGACTCATGTGCTGAATTTGTTAGCAATATCTTAAAAGGTGGCTGAAACTATGTCAAAAACTGGGTGAAGTCACACAGATTTGATTTAAAACAGTCTGCCACCACAGCCCTCATTCCGAGTTTAGTGATGATATATTAAGAGGTGGCCCAAACTATGCAAAAAAATGGGCAAAGTCACACCAAAGTGATGTTTCGGTCTGCCATCTTGATTCAGTATGGTGGCTGGCATCTAAATGTCAGTGAAGAGCAACCCCCCTACCTTGGGAATCCTCTTGCCAAGTTTGGCAATGTTATCTTGACAGGCATCCAAATGTATTGAGGAAAAACAAATGGACAGACAGACAGACAGACAAACCACTTTCCAAAATATATAGTAGATTTCACCACTGTGATTCAAATTTTAATTAATGTATATGCTTTGCAAAAAACATATATTAAAAATGCAGAATTAAAAACCACACAATTGTGTTGTATTTATAGAAAGTTTCCCAGTGGCTACATAATGGGAACATATTTGAATCAGCTTTCTTAAACATAGCATTTTCATCTGAGCAAAACACAGCTTGTTTTAAAAATATCCATTGATATCCAAGGTCAATGATGCTTATTGTGTTGAAACAAAATCATCTTCTCCAGAGTCTGGATTCACAACTTCTTGACATTCATGTTTTTAAAGTAATACCTTGCTTTTAAATGTATTTCTTAATGACTGTGTAACATAATCAATCCCCATTTTTCTGGTGATCATTGTGTAATTTTTGTGTATCTTGATGGTTAAGCCATAGATATGGATCCTTGTTTGGTGGCTAAAACCATCTCTTACATCCATATATCAAAACATTCAAAGGTGGCAGAGAGAGAGCGCGCACACTTAATTTGTCAAATCTCTTCTATCTATAACTTCCTGTCCCAATCCTTGTTTGCTTAAACTGCTGCTTCGGAAAGTTGCTGCTATGTCAAGGACATAGCAAGGGGGGAATAAACAAGCAGATGGAACATCATAATTATTGTTTGGGAAAGGAGAGTTCCTAAGAACACTGTACAGGATCACAGCTGGTGCACAGCTAGTCCAGTAAAAGGACCCAAGTCTCTCCATCTCAGCATCTTCCTCTCAACAACAGCAGTGCCTGAGCTATTCCATTACCTCTTAAGCAGAGGTGGGAAAGAAAGGGGCATATGTCTGCTTTTAGGTGTGCAGTGAAGTTTTGCCTAAGTAGACTTCCATTGGATTTTGATGTTATGTATGCTGCTCCTGTTTTAAATTGCTTTGTCTTTGCTGGGATTTTATGTGGTGCTTTACCTTATTTAGCCTCACAGTATCTTGGTTTCTTTGTAAGCTGTCTTGTGTGCTTCAGTAAAAGGAAAGTGGAGTGTAAATTAAAATCATAACCTCTAAGGAGTGGAAAGGAAGCTCCGCATTTCCTTCTCAGCAGTGACAACGGTTGAACCTTGGTGTTCATGTCTGTATATGGGAGGGGATTTCTCACCTCACCTCACGGACTCAGCTTGTGATTTTGATTCCTTTTAGGCTTCGTCGGTGTGGAAGACAAAAACTGCCACCTACACTTGACACTGAGGTCACCATTATAGTCACAAGTGAAGGAAATATGTTGCTTCCATCTGAACAATATTTGTGAGAGAACTCCCCCCCCCCATTTGAATAAATGCTAAACAGTCGCTTCTGTGGGAGAAAATTCAGTGTGGTTTTCAGGTGGTTCAGACAAGGAGGAAACTATTTCCTGAGTCCCTGAATTTGCCAATAAGGTTCATTCCTTATAGACTAATGGCTCTTCTTTCATTAAAACAGAACTCTGAAAAATAGTGCTTGTCCTTATAGAGTCCTATGGGGGGGGTGAGAAAGTTTTTGACAATGCCACATACAACACTATTGTAGCAATGCTGTGTTTCCTCTTGTTTTACAGTGTCAGTGCCAAGGTTCCTCCGCTGAACATCAATAAAGTTTCTAGTAGCTTACTGAATTTTGGCCGAAAGCTGATTTCCCCAGCCATGACATCAGGTGGTGCCACTGGGCTAGTTGTGGGTAGCAGTGGCAGCTTTTCTTCTGTTGCAGTGCCCATTAGGAGTTCAGTGGAGCTCCCTCAACAACAACTGCAGCAGCAACAACAGCAGCAGCAGCAACAACAGAGAATTATGAAATCTGAAAGTGTACCAGTTCAACTAAGCAAAGGTAAATATATGACATTACTTGGTTTTGAGACGGAATCCTATAATGAGCAAAGCTTAGAGGCTTTTAGCCCAATATTTGGGCAGTTTTATCAAGTCTACATGTGACCTTCAGCCTTCCACAGCTTCTCAGCTCCTGATCATGTTTATCTCTCTTCTAAACTAAAACCCTTTCTGCAGTTACCCTGCCACTCTCCAAGTTCTCCATCTTGTTTCACCTTCTTTCCATGCTATTGCATCTGCCAGCCCTCTTTGCCCTAACCCCTTTGCTTGCTGCTTCTGACTGCTACCTTCTCTAGCCCCTATCTCCTAGTGCCTTCCTTGACCTGATTCTGTACCCTTTCCCTATGTGTTTCCCTGCCCTGCCCAAATCTACTTCTGTTATAGTGAGAAAGTTCAGTCAGTCATCATCACACCATTCCTCAGTGCTTTGCAATATAGAATCTCATATGGTAGTTTGCAAAGGGGTATTTTAAGTATATTCATTCATGTGTTTGCCCTTTTACTAATAAACACTATTACAACTTTGTAAAAAAATATATTATCAAATTTTGGCCTGTTTTGAAGATACTTTGAATATATATTGGTATATTTTGATTATTTATAACACTTGTGGGGAAACTACTAAATTCAACAAGTTGTTGAATCACTTGTTCTGATTTAGCTCTGAAGAAATGTTGCTGTATTTTGTGGCTTCAGATAAAGGAGCATGACTATTCATATGTCATTTTGAGTCTAAGCTCCATTCATGATTTATAAATGTTCTCTTTTCTATTAGTGGCAATAAGAGAAAAGCATGCATTAGCATAGTCAAATAACTATAAAGGTCATGTTACTCCTAAAATTCTCATTCTAAAGAAGTAGCTCAACCAGATGATCAGATGTGTATCTCACCACACCACACTTACGCACACTAAATGCTCTGCCAGCGCCTTGGTCACAGTGTTTCCTCACACTTCCTCTTGTGCTTTCTCGGGGAGGTCATGACTATGAAGAAGCCACCACTCCATGTAAAGGCTGTCTTGCAATTAGGACAGACTACCTAACCCTATGCTGGCCACATGACCCGGAAGCTGTACGCTGGCTCCCTCAGCCAGTAAAGCGAGATGAGCGCCGCAACCCCAGAGTTGGTCACAACTGGACCTAATGGTCAGGGGTCCCTTTACTTTTACCTAACCCTAAGATGCCTGAAACACTCTTATTGCTTCTGCTGACATATCAGTTTCCTTTATGATCTACTACATAAGATTTGGGGACGCAGGTGGCGCTGTGGGTTAAAGCCTCAGCGCCTAGGACTTGCTGATCGAAAGGTCGGCGGTTCGAATCCCTGCGGCGGGGTGCGCTCCCGCTGCTCGGTCCCAGCGCCTGCCAACCTAGCAGTTCGAAAGCACTTCCGGGTGCAAGTAGATAAATAGGGACCGCTTACCAGCGGGAAGGTAAACGGCGTTTCCGTGTGCAGCTCTGGCTCGCCAGAGCAGCGATGTCACGCTGGCCACGTGACCCGGAAGTGTCTCCGGACAGCGCTGGCCCCTGGCCTCTTAAGTGAGATGGGCGCACAACCCCAGAGTCTGTCAAGACTGGCCCGTATGGGCAGGGGTACCTTTACCTTTACCTTTTTTACATAAGATTTGACAAATGTCTGTAAAAAATACTCCTTTTAGTGAACTTCAATTTTGTGAGATGCTTGGGACATCTCAGTTCGCATGGCATTCACACATACCGGAAAGGAGGTATTTCAAGATCACCTGAAAAAGCAGAATTTCATTGTCCTGAGTAGGTAAACAAAAAACCCCAAAACACCTAAAGTTTATACTTGCACAGTTAGAAACTTCTAAGAGTTACAAGTCCTTTTTCCAAAACCATAGCAGGACATTGAAGATTTGCCACTTGCCTCCATTAGTTCTAAGTTAATGGAACAGAAACAAGCAAATTTACTCAACAGTAAGAAAACTGCAACTGAAAATACAATCTGCAAATCGGTTTTGAATCTCTGGTGTCCCATCCTTTAGGGAAAAGCTGTCAGGATGAGAGAAAGAATGACCAACCAACAGTGTGCATAAGAGCAATAGGCAAGGCTTTTTAAAAACCAATCATGGCTGCCCCCCCCCACCCCACCCCCAACAAAGTGGGGAACATCAGCCTAACAACAAAGGTTTTAGCACTTCAAATGCTGGAATTCCATGAAAGGAGGACAGACAAGCAAAATCAACAAAGAAAAAAGCAAACATGTATGCTTGTAACTAGCGAACACGATTTCATAGAAGGAAATGGAACATCAAAAAATATAACTTCTTGTAACTGGATTTTTTTAGCCTGCAGGCCCCAAAGTAGGGTTTTGTTTTGTTTTTTGTATTGTGATAGTTTGCCATACCATAGAAATCATGACCATTATAGGCCTGGTTCATGACATGGCATGCTAGGCACTCTTGTAAATTTAGTCAATTACCAAATTGATATTGTTTCACACCACCCCAATCTCCAAGTAGTGCAGGATTCCAGAGGTTCCAGGAACTTACACAGGGTTTGTGTTCCTTTTGGAAATGAGGTGCAGCGAAGACTGTGGTGTACTTACGATATTTGGTTTATTTACACATACAGTGGTAACTCAGGTTACATATGCTTCAGGTTACATACGCTTCAGGTTACAGACTCCGCTAACCCAGAAATAGTGCTTCAGATTCAGAACTTTGCTTCAGGATGAGAACAGAAATCGTTCTCTGGCAGTGCAGCAGCAGCGGGAGGACCTATTAGCTAAAGTGGTGCTTCAGGTTAAGAACAGTTTCAGGTTAAGAACGGACCTCCGGAACGAATTAAGTACTTAACCCGAGATACCACTGTATTTACAACCTGAGCCTGCAATGTAGGGGTTAACAGCTTCAGCACCCCAAGAGGGTCTTGCTTCTCCCAGAGTTGCATCCTTGGATTCAAACAGTCACCTCAAGAAGAAGCTAGCCTGACTTAATTACCGTAGCTCTTAACACTTACTAGAGCCAGGGATTAGAGTCCTCTTGCACCCATTTTAACCCCCCAAAGCCAGATGAAATTCTGACTTTTGCTTAATCCAGGGATTATAGGAGTCTGGCACCATCAAACTCATAACAGTGTTTAGGATTTGATTTACCTTCTGTTTGTTACATAGGGAAGCAATATGATTACATAACAACCACGGAACAAGCCACAAATCTTGCAGATATTTATGAAGGTGTATTTATTTCAGTATGCAGGAGGTTGACTGTTTGCCTTGCTCCTGTTACATAGGTCTGCATGTGAGAGAGAATCTACAAAACTAAACAAAAAACTGAAGGAAAAGTGCAGTGTTAGATTCCGTATCTTCATCACCTTTCCAGCATAGACTACCAGCCCCAAGTGCACATTGTTTCTTTATTGGTCCGCTTCTGTTAATCAGTAATGGTGCTCTAAATGTCAGACTAAAAACCATGCATGTCTCATTATCGTCAAAAGCAAATATTCAGAATACTTATTAAAATCTAAAAGTGAAGTTAGACTGTTTTCTTCTAGTGTTAGTGGTTCATTATACTGGCATTAAGGGACGTGGGTGGCGCTGTGGTCTAAAACACAGAGCCCAGGGCTTGCCGATCAGAAGGTCGGTGGTTCAAATCCCCACAACGGGGTGAACCCCCATTGCTCGGTCCCTGCTCCTGCCAACCTAGCAGTTCGAAATCACATCAAAGTGCAAGTAGATAAATAGGCACCGCTCTGGCGGGAAGGTGAACGGCATTTCCGTGCGCTGCTCTGGTTCGCCAGAAGTGGCTCGGTCATGCTGGCCACATGACCCAGAAGCTGTATGCCTGCTCCCTCAGCCACTAAAGCGAGATGAGCGCCGCAACCCCAGAGTCGTCTGTGACTGGACCTAACGTTCAGGGATCCCTTTACCTTTACCTTTATACTGGCATTACCTCTTGGACAATTCATGCTGTAGTAGGAACAGAAATGCTTGGTTGATCTGACTGCCATATTAAACCCTAATCATATATAATTCTGATTAATGTTTAGGGGATTATTACTAATAAATAATTTAGGTGGCAACTTTATACCCACTTGCCTGAGACTGAGCCTCAATGAGTTCAGTGGGACTTACTTCTGAGTAGACGTGTATAGGGTTGCACTATTAATTACCAATAATTTATACCTTTTCTTACTGGGAACTTTGTGTGTTGAGTGCCTCCTGTGGAAATGCTGTAAATTGATCGTAAAAGCAATAGCTAATGAAAAGACTCCAGTTGGTTTGTAATATTAAAAAAAGGCATCCAGGGACTGAGGAAGGCAGTCTTCTTTTCAAAAAATATCTCTTGTTATATTTGAAAATTGATAGAATACACTTCTTATAACTGTTAACATTCTTAAGATAAAGAACTTTGCTTTAATACTTCTTAATAATAAGTTAATTATTCTCATTTTCATTGACATATATTTAAGAGGTGTAATGTGAAATTAGACATAATCATTATCCTAAATCTTTGTACACCAAGAATCTTGGTGGTCTTTATTTACCAAGTTTTACAGGGTTCAAAAAAAGTGTGTGTTCTTATTTTTAAGATTTTACAAATTGTTCAAATAAATGCATACTCTGTGGAGTAGTAGATTTGTAAATGTAGGGAATGTTGGCATTAAAGGGAAGTGAAATGGAAAAATCAGATGACAGTTAGGCATATATCTCAGGGAAAGTAGATCAGATGTCAAACATTGTATTTGTAATAGAAAGGGGTCGTTTCCCATTCTTAGACAAAAAATGAAAGACTTCTATTTCTGTTACGGTAAAGTTTTTTTTAACTTTATTTACTAGGAGATGTAGTTACAGGCAGTGATGCTCAAGTGTCGGTTCCTGTCCAGAATCTCACTGCCCTCCAAGGGATAGTTGCTACAGCAACCCATGGTATGTTTGCCTGTCACATTTTTATTGGAAAGCCAGACCCACACCTGTTTCATTTGTGGTGTTGTCATTTCCAGTGTGTATCATACATCGTACTTCCACTAAGTGGTGCTGTTGTTTAGAAAAAAGAAATTTCCTTTATTTAATCACCATATGAGATGCGTTGTCTTACCTTTACTTTATGTATCAGCTTTCCTCTCAGCTATTTTTTAAAATTATTATTATTATTACCATTTTGTTTCATATAGTATCATGCTATTCAGGTACACTGTAGGAATTTTGATTTAGGACTTTCGGAAAGAATATCTTCTTTGCCTACAATGCTTTTTTTAAAATCTTCAATTAAGAGCCTACATCTGAAGTAGTGCATTGTAAATCTAATGATGTAAAAGATTCCCTTCATTTAGAAAGCTAGTATTTATATGAAGCAGAGTCTTTTCCCAACATTTGACAGTATTATGTGGAAGGGGATTATTTTGTGACTTTGCTGAAACCATAGGAGTGTATCCAATTAAGTTATACTCATAGTAGTCTAATTGAAATTCATGGAATGTTTGTCATGTCCATTAATTCAGTTATTCTGCTCTGAGTGTTAGATACATCCCCATAGCTCAGATCCTTAATTTCCATGTTGAATCAGAGTTCAGGCAGCGGCCATTTTAGACACGTCCAATTGATGCTCAGTCGCTGATGTGCAGATCCTTTTGGACCTGGAAGAAGGCAGAACAAGGGTGGGGCAAAATAATGTGGGGCGCATGAGGGCCAGGAATGGAACTCCCACACAGAATGGTTTTCACTTATGACTGTAAAAGTAAAACAAATTCTTCTTCTTTTTAACTCACTCTATTTTAAAAGCAAAGTTGCTTAAACATTCAGAATTCTAAATTGTTTTTCAGATTTTGTGTTTCTTCTCTATGGCTACCTCCTGCTTTCAGGGAAAAAGGAGTGATATCAGACTTTGCTACTTGTTTTGTTGATGGATAGATTTATATTGGTCATTGGCCTTGGCACTATTAAATTTCCCCCAAAAAATAAGTTCTATAAAATAGAATAGATACAGCTTCCAAAGGTAGAGTCTTCAATATATCTTACACAGAGATCATATAATTTATCATGCTTCTGCAACTTTTTAGCAGACTTTCCCAACTAACAATCTAAATAATGCAGCATATCTTCTAATTGTTGATTTATCCCAAAGTTAAAAAGCTGCTTTATGAAGTTTACACTTTTGACCTGCAAGTACATATTGATCCAGTTCACAAATAACTCAAAGCCATGCCACAACTTACTGAAAATACATGGGCTCCTGGTGAGAAGATTCTGGGCACTTTGGTCCTCCTGCTGTGAGCAAAGCCATGGTTTGGATTAGCAATACATCAGCACATGGGCTCATGGTTTATCTCACTTTAGAAAAACCATGATTTGTACCTAAGGTTTGTTCTGTGGCTTACCACTTGCAAAGTACACTTTTTTGTAACCTCAGGTCTAAAAACATTTTTAAAATATCTAAAAACACTTTTTAGTTGGGCAGAATTCATGTTAAAATAGAGTTCTACAATAGGGATTTGAAACCAACACTTGGGGTGACGTTAGTATATGTACAATTACAGCTAGCAGACAATTTTTTTCTTAATATCTATATTTTTAAAATACCATTTTTATCCTGCCCATCAAGGAGCTCATACATTGGTTTTCCATGAGCACCATTTACACTTCAAGCAGCCTACCTCTGACAACCTATTGACTTCCATAAGCAGCTGGGGACTTGAACTCAGGTATAAATAGAGATTCAAGTATACTTCTCCTCACCATGACCCTCTTGTTATATTTAACAGTAGACATAAGAGTGAAGGATAGGAATTTATCAAAAGAGAGCATTCACAAATACCACTCCACAGAACTGTAAAGAATGGGATGGGGGCAATTTTTCCCCACCTGTTGACTAGAAAACCTAATTACAGATAGTACTTAGTATGTATGCACTCTTCCATTTTATTGGAAGCATGGCACCTGTGATGAAATAGCTGCTGAGGATCTGGTAGGAGACTAACTACCATCTGGTATGATGTATAGTAAAAGAGTGAACCAAAGCTGGTGGGACCAGAAGAAACATGAGAGTTCCTTCCCTCTTTGGCTTGCACTTCCCCTCTAAGCATGTATCTTAGCAGTATTCCTTTGTCTTGATGGAAGCAGTCAGCGGAGGTGTCTGGCAAGGCCTGTCAACATTACTTCTATCTCAATCAGATTAGGCTCTCCTTATTGTCATCACTGAAGTTTGGCAGGGAATAGTTGCCAGGAACATAGGAAGCTGCCTTGTACCAGTGGCGTAGCGTGGGTTGTCAGCACCCGGGGCAAGGCAAGTAATTTGCACCCCCTAACCCGTGGATTTGCGCCCCTAACCCTAACCCCCAGATGTTGCGGCCGGTGCGGCCGGCCCCCCCTGCACCCCCCACGCTACGCCACTGCCTTGTACTGAGTCAAATCATTAGTCCTTCTAGCTCAGTACACTCTGCACTGGCTAGGAGCAGCTGTCGAGGATTACAGACAGGGGTGATCTGAAATTGCCGGTGTAGTCTGCACAATTCCAATCTAACTAAAGCCCCATTTGGGTGTTCAGGAAACAGAGGCCTCCCTGCGATTGGGAATCACGCATCATCGCGGTTCTCAGTTGCTGGGAGGATTCTGTGCACATTCAGATCTTCCGCCCAATGCACAAAGGACTTGTGGTTGCAGCCAGCAGAGTCTGGGATATTGTTGAGGAGGCAGTCGTGCACAGCCCCTACTCTCTTTCAGCCTGAACAGGCTCAGCATCATCTTAGTAAAAAAATATTGAGGCTGTACTGTGGGTGAGAGACATCAAAGGCCACCAAGTGTGTTTATGGCTGAGCTCAGCATCTTAATTTCTACTTCTCTGGGTGATTTGCAAGACTGAATTAGTCTGTGCTGGTTTTGCCCTTTAAATCTCAATGGCTTGGGACCATGATTCCTAATGGGCAGCCTTTTCCTATATAAGCCTATGTACTCATTAAGATCTGCTGGAGAGACACTTTTTTATAGCCCATCTAAATCTGGTTGAAATGAGAGAGAGAGAGTGCGCCAGAGCCTTTCCTCTCCTCTGGCTGTGCTCAGGCATTGGAATTTACCTCCCTCGTTTTGCCTCTTCCGTCACTGTGTGAAGGCCTTTCTGTTCCAGGGGTTGTTTTACCTGCTGAGTTGTTGACTGGCTTCTCATCTCCCTGGCTCCTTAGCTTCTGTAATCATATGTCTCTTGAATTTGTTTATATTCTTATTTTATTGTTACATTTTAGTTTTTTATATTAAATGTATTTGCTCCCTTGAGTGTTTGTAAGGGCATTATTATTATTATTATTATTATTATTATTATTATTGATAAATAAGCACACTGTACTTGCTAAATGTCGTGAAGCTATTCTCATATCATGCTCTGTTTGTCTTAAGCTCCAAACATCACACATGCAAGTGAACATTGATTTATGCAGTGGTCATATATATATTACAGGATCTGAGCTATTGCCTTTTTTTTTTTTTTAAGCCCGTGTTCCTAACTGTTGCACCTAATGAACAGGAAGAACATGCAACTGATTTTGGGATTAGGGTCACACCAATAAAACCTGCAACAAAATATTGCAGTGTGGACTGTTCCAGTCAGCCAGGCACATATGTTCTCAGAATACTCCATTCCACTTCCCCCCGGTTTCTTGTTTTTCCTTCCTCTCCAGCAGATTGCCAGCATTCCATGCCAACTGAAGATGCTCAGCCCTTTTTTGCTATTTTTGGGGTTTTCTGGCCCCTGAAGAATTATTTTCTAAAGATCTTTTGTTCTTACGCAAATCTTGGGGTTCCCCTAAACTTGCTCACATATTTCTCTTATCTATGAATCATGCTGTTTTGGTTATGCAAGGATCAGTTTGGAAAACTGAGTTGGTACATAGGATTCCACTGCATTACATACATCCATTTTATCCTTACCAATGCCTCCTCTGTCAAGCTACCACTTCACTGCTTGCCTCCAAATTCCTTGTCTAGCAAATATTAAAAACTCTGTATTTGGAAAGGAGGGAGAGAGAAATTGTTTGAGGATTTTTTTACACTGTCGTGCATAGATTGAGTACTGAATGCACGCCTTTCATAGGGCACTGTCCATGTTTCTTGCACAGGATTTGTTTTATCTGTTTGACTTGTATTTGTCTTGTGGAGAGTGTGCGTTGAAGGCATGGCACTGGGCAGACCTGCCTGTCTCACAGTGGCAAGTCCCTCTGTGTGTGGACAAATGTGCTTTGATGTCACAAAATCTCATTCTGTGTTCATCTGTTTACGAAGGTTACTGACTGACACTTCAGATAGGGAGCTCTTTGATGGCAATGTTTTCCACTGATCATTTTTTGTTTCCCTCTGTTTGCTTTACAGGGCAGGGTTCAAAAAATGTCAGCGCTTCTCCAAGCATTGAAAGTTTGTCTGGGGGACGTGAATACACAGGGTCTCCACCTTTGTCTGCAACCAAGAAAGAGTCCTTTTTCAGTACTATTTCCCATTCTCGTTCGCACAGCAGAAGTATGAGCAAAAAAGAGTCTGTAAGTCCCTACTGCTTATTGATCTCATATTGTCTCCCGTATTTGCACTGGTCTGCTTTTTCATTCAGGGACCTATGTACACAGGCAGGCATGTATCTTGTGACACAGGAAAGATCTGTTCCGAACTTTAATGGAGGATTATTTCCCTTACTTTCTGTTTTTGTGTGTGTCTTCCTTAACTCATGAACAGCCATGGTGTCCTCTAAATAAGAAAGGCACCCTGTTCCCACTTCAGCACCAGGTCTGACAGGCTTCAGCAGCTGATGAGGTCCCAGAACACTTGCAAAGCCTACTGGTTCTGACACCTGATATGCACCCCTCCTCCCATCCTATCCTGGCACTAGGTGACTGTGTTTTAAATTTCTCACAATGTCTCCCATGTTTAACATTGCAATGGGGCATTTGGGAATGTTAAATGGTGGCTCACAGTCACCCATGCTGCCAACAGAAAGTTGGTAGCCAAGGACTCACTGATGTAGAAGAGGACTCAGTGAGGACCAGTTTGACAAATGCTCCATCAGACTTTACATGAGTCTTCTAGGCAGCACATTCCTGTTCCCTGCTTTAGCTGCTGTGTTGCCAGAGAAGCTTATACGGCACTGATAAAGTTGTGAGAGCAGGGGAGATGGAATAGGAAAGATGTGTCCCAATTCTCTCTGACGCCTCCTCAGGTTCTCCTTAAATGCAGCCTTTTCTGCTCATGCAAGAGCAAGTGCAGAGCCACAGTCACTGCCACTGCCTCCAAAATAGCTGCACACATATCTCTTCAGTGCCAGTACAATAGGGAAGTACCGTAATGGTTTCTCATGCCTCAGTGTAAGGTGCAATGCAGCCTTTTCCCATCAAACAATAGGAAAGGTGCTGAGATCTTGGCTCCTGGTCTGTTGCCATTGTGCTACAAATCATACTGTGAATCAACTTTGTAATGCACCTTTTGATATCTTTACTGAAAAGTAGGAATGCACCATCTCGATGCGCATTCCAAAATTGATCCCTTGCGTGTGATGCAAGTAAGCACACAGAAAGTATCATCATTTTCTAGCGCAGGCAAAGAGGACATGGCAACTGAAAAGGTATGTTTTTGCCAGGTTGCACCGTCCATCAGTGGCGATCAATGCAAGCAGTGTCACGTTCCCATTGGAAACATTGGAACGTGTGTTTACTTATTTATTTTTGTAAAATATTATAACCTGCCAAATTTCCAAAAATAAATTCAAGGTGGCTAACAAATCCATACATCACATCACGCAATATATCCCAGTTCCCTTTCCTTAATCATAAGTGTTGACATAAAGACCCTAAACTACAATGATAAGTTCCAAGGCAGCCATTAAAACAAAAACTTCAGAAATAAAAGGAAACACACACACTGTGGAGGCCTTTTTAAACAGCCACATTTTTGCCAGCAACCTGAAGCAATACTGTGCATCCCTTGGCTGGAAAGAAAGCTCTGCCAAAGAGCTAAATCCTCTGCCACCTCTCCTTTCTGCCCTGAGCAAGTTGAGGGAGCCTTTGAGATTAGGAGAAGGCAGGCAGGCACTGTGGAGGATGCTTGATGTATGTTCAAGTGGGGCATTGCTTTGTAGCAGGCTCCAAAGAGGAGTTGCTCAACTCACATGTCCTTTTGAATAATCAGAGGAGCTCACTTTTATGAATTCTCCTTGTATCATCCCTATACTACTGTAAAGTGTTGCGAAATTGAAACTGGGTTCTTAAAGCGAGTTTGGGAGCATATTCCGGGTCCTTTTAACCTGGCTTGGCAGAAGATGCACATTGGAAGGAGGGGGAAATGCGTGAGAGTGGGAGGCAGTGGAGAGCCCCCCTGATCCCACTGCTCATTCCCTGTATCTTACCCCAGTGTCTGAGCTTTAGATGTTCTGCCAGCTAAGGACAAAAAAGGAGAAGATTTGGAACATATCTTTTACAACTGCAAAATAGCAAACGTATTTTGCTTAATAGAAGAAAGTAGATACACAGTATCTATACACAGTATATAAAATTCATCCTTTAAGAATTTAAGAATTTAAATACACCAATAGTAACTAATACATTTTGAATTAGTTTAACCTTTTAAAATGTATTCATGAAGCTTTCATCACCAAATATTATTTAAGAGCCAACTGCTTTTCCTACTTTTACTCAGATATGATCCATAATCTCCTTACTATAGCCAGAATTTAAGTCTAATGCTTCTTTCATCTTGTAACATTAGGTTGTAAAAGAATTTTCTTCTGATTCTTTGTTATCATCTTACTTAGTTAGATTTCTTGACAATCTATAAATGTGAGAAAAGGAAGAGGGAGCGTGACTATAAACAAATAGTTTTCTTTAGTGCTGTTTCTTAAAAATAAAACAATAATCAGTATCAAAATGATGATCAAAATTGTCTTTGGAGTAGTTCATTGCATCATTTTCAAGTGACAGAAGCTACTTTGTAATCAAGTTATATGTACTCAATGCCCAATGAAATCAGTAAAACAGGATTGGTTCATACAATTTCCTCCATATGTTTAATCCTTGTCTTCCTAGAGCTCACACTCACATTGACATATAAAACACATGAACTAAGTAATCAGAGCTGTAAACATAGTGGGGGCAGGGACATACAAGAACGACATATATTTTCCCATTACTTTAAATGAGTTGTGGTTATACACGAAAGCACGCAAACGAGTTTCATCAGTATCATATGACAGTATCATGTGACAAAGCAGATGTTCTCAGTACTGTTAAATACACAATAAGTAAAATGGGGAAAGCTTACTTTAACATTTTATGACACTATATTGCATGCAGCAAAGCTTCATTAGGTAGTTTGTTCACCGCCTTTCAACTTTGAAAGGAAACACAACTAACCCAAGCCCTCAGCCCAATACAGTTCAGAGTTGAGCAATAAATTGAACCTCTCTTCAGCCCAAATGCAAGGCATTGTTATTTAGTAATGAAACATCAAGACTCCTCAAGTGTAACCATAGCAAAAAATAAAGATAAACTGGATGTTAGTCCTACTTCTCCTTGGCCTTAGAGCAGGCATCCCCAAACTCAGCCCTCCAGATGTTTTGGGACTACAATTCCCATCATCCCTGACCACTGGTCCTGTTAGCTAGGAACGATGGGAGTTGTAGTCCCAAAACATCTGGAGAGCCGAGTTTGGGGGTGCCTGCCTTAGAGGATAAGGCAAATCTTTTTTCTTTTTCTTTTTAAGCATGGGACCATAAGTCCACAGCATGCTTTAAAGGCAGTATTAAGACTCATCCAATTCTAGCTTTGGTGTAGAATCCTTACATCCCATCCCTTGGAGCAGAAAGAGGAGATAAATATAGGAACAAAACCTCAGAATGGTAGAAAAGCAATGACATCACTTTGCTGAGAATGGTAGAAAAGCAGAGACATCACTTTGCTGAGAATGGTCCATATACTTAAAACTATGGTTTTCCCAGTAGTGATGTATGGAAGTGAGAGCTGGACCATAAAGAAGGCTGATCGCCGAAGAATTGATGCTTTTGAATTATGGTGCTGGAGGAGACTCTTGAGAGTCCCATGGACTGCAAGAAGATCAAACCTCTCTATTCTTAAGGAAATCAGCCCTGAGTGCTCACTGGAAGGACAGATCCTGAAGCTGAGGCTCCAATACTTTGGCCACCTCATGAGAAGAGAAGACTCCCTGGAAAAGACCCTGATGTTGGGAAAGATGGAGGGCACAAGGAGAAGGGGGCGACAGAGGACGAGATGGTTGGATAGTGTTTTCGAGGTTACCAGCATGAGTCTGACCAAGCTGCGGGGGGCAGTGGAGGACAGGAGTGCCTGGCGTGCTCTGGTCCATGGGGTCACGAAGAGTCGGACACGACTAAACGACTAAACAACAACAAAGCTCTAAGAAAACTCATGAAGATCGTATAAATAGAATGTTTTTAGAATTTAATCATGCAGTGTCATGGTGAAATTAAGCCTGTTTCCATTTCTATAGTTTCAGGCATCTAGTGCTTCCTCACAAGCAAATGCTTTTTTTAATAAGCATTTTGGTGCCAGTGTTTTTATTTGTAAACATTTGCCTCCACTTAATTATTATGCCAGTATTACTCCTAACTTCTGAACATAGTCATCAGAGCTGTAAAGAAACCAAAATGTGAAATTGCAATCCCATACCTACATGACATCATATTACCATGGAAATTTCATAACCTACAAATCTGAAGATACTGAGTAAAAGTGAATGCTGTGGTTCTGAAGAGGTTTGCTTTCTCCTGTGTCTCTTTTATTAACATAGCTCATCTAGTCTTGCTGACAGTGCTGCCATCCTATGGCCAGTAGAAATCTGTTATTAATGAATACCTTGTTCACAAATACAGCTTCAAACAATACTTACTGCAGTTTTCTGAAGTGGCACCCCATGGTTAGTTATGTGGTAAGCAATTCTGTGTATTTCCAGAGTCCAGCCATGTAGGAACGTAAGCAAAACTTTCTATGAGCAAGTATCTACTCCTATATTCTGTTAATGCTTTTGAGGTGCTGTAACTGATCCCAGCTAGCTGACCCAGAAGGTCATTGTTAATTCTAATGGTCAGTATAATGAAAAGTCACTCAGACGACCAGGAGAATCAACAGGCAATACTCCTCCTGCCCATCTCACAGCCACAGTTCATCTATCCACTTAAGCAAGGCCAGAAACCAGTACTGGACAGAAACCACATATTTAGTACTATTCAAGATAAGCTGGAGCTGTAACTTTAAAACAAGCTTCAGTAAGTTTTAAGCATCAACAACTCCGATACAAGTTTAAGCTAGGTGATTTCTTCATCTCATCTTTCCTTCTGCAACTTCTGTGGACTTCAAGATAATCATTATCAGGACTGGTTCATGCAGTGCTCCATCTTGGCCATGTCATGGTCATGTCATGCCCCTAGGATTCTAAGGGCTGGATGAGAAGAAGCAATGCACAACTGAAAAAATATGTCCCAGTATGCAAAAGTCGCACAAATGGAGTGATAAGTAGCACTAATTGAATCCAGAAAGACAAGAGAACATGTCATGAATCAGACTCTGTAAACAAACAAATATGTAGACGCATCCAGAATTAAACAGGTGTGCAATTTGTCTGAGGTGCATAGTAGCAATGAATACTACTAAAGTGAAACCATATATTTCCATTTCCCCCCAGTACCTATACTTTTTGAGTTAACTTATAAAGAATGTATATGATCAAGTGCCTACATGCATATTTTGACAGGATGTGTTGGTGCACTTAAAGCCAGGGGCGGTGTTGGGGTTAGCATCATTGGACACCTACCAAGGCCCATACTCCAGCAGAGGGCCCACTTTTGACCTCCGGAGACCCTTCCCCCTTCTCCTGCTCCTTGCTGTTGCTACCTGGTCACTTGCCCCCTCTAGGTTTGTGTGTGAGCATGAAAAGAGCATAATCCACAACACATTGACCTCTTCTGGACAAGAGTATAGATTGAGCCAGAGGGAGCAAGCAGGTGAATGAGCAGTGATTATTTGTGCA
The DNA here is from genome assembly GCF_951804945.1 of Podarcis cretensis. NCBI lineage: Eukaryota > Metazoa > Chordata > Lepidosauria > Squamata > Lacertidae > Podarcis > Podarcis cretensis. The sequence continues at coordinate 39,502,094 of NC_137181.1, read as the reverse complement.
AGGAGGTGGGCTCCCAGCGAGAGAGAGCACTCAGGGCATCTGGCCTAAATGATTCTCAAAATTAGGAACAGACACCGCTAAACACTATACCTGCTAAGTTTTGAGAGATTTGTTAATATTTTGGCATTAGTGGAGTAATCGCTGCTCACATGCTGTTTGCATAAACAATACAACAATTCCTTAAATGTCACTTGAACATTATCATGAGTTAACATTTATGTATTAGTGCCAGAAAGCAGACTGTTGCAAAAGAATGGAAACATTAGATGATATTTTCGTAGCCATAATAACCTTGGGTGAATGACGTGAGAAGGAAAATTCATTCTGCCATCCATTTGGCCACTTACAATAGTAATAGGCTGTACTTGATGCTAATCACAAGACGATGTACGTTGTATGTGCTTTGTGAAGGCACCTCTCTGTGCCTCCCCCCCCTCCCCAGTTATAGGGGAAATAAATTCAATTAATATGACAGCACTATTTATTTTCCCAAGATGTTGGTAAGAAACATAGTTTCTAGTTTAAACAGGATTTATGCAATTAAAATATGATTGTCACAGTTTTCATTTCATTCTTCCAATGTGTGTGAAGGAAATGTCCTCTCTTCTGTTTCATAATCATCATATTTAGCCTTTTTTATGGCATCCTTCAAAAGCTTAAAGCATGTCACAGGTATCCATCTCTGTAAGCTTTACAACAGCTGGTAAAACATGCCATTATTAGTATTGAACTGGAGGAATCTGAAGGCCAGCTAGTCTGTTAACGGCTGGGATGAAATTTGATTCGGGGATTTCCTGAGCCCCTTTCAGTTATTACCATCTGTGTGACTAGTGCAGGAGGGAAGGAAGGCTGGGGGTTGGCTCCTGACTCCACCCTTAACATCACATGCCTGCCTGGTTCCAAAAACTGGTGTCTACATATAGGACAAAAGTCTAAAGAGGGTACCACATGTACTCGTGGAGACTCTTTCATGTGACTGGGAGCGCAATTCAGTCAATTCATGGAAAAAGCTGCATTCCTTGCATTGATTGCCATGTTTATATAGAGGAATAACTTCCACTTGTGCAATGGAGCTTCCTCTTCTCTCCCCCCACCCCGGCCAGGTACCTTCCCCACCCCCAAAATCTGCTCTGGGGTTTCCCCCAGTTCCCTGGAACATATTTTGGGTTGTTCCATTGCACTAGCAGAGGTTTTACTTGCTCAGTGATTTAAAAGCTGGATTAAAATGTGACATTAGCAAAGTAAACAACATTTGTAGTTATTTATTCATTTAAAAATATTTTAGGGTGCTTTTTTAGACCATGTGCACCCAATAAAACAGCATAAAACAACAAAGAAAAGTGCATTTTTAAAAAAACACCTATGCAGTAAAACCTCATTAAAAGAAAGAGAGAAAGCTGAATTCAACAGAAATATCATCCAACCAATAAAAAGTTGCTCCTGGAAGGCTAATTGAAGAAGAGAGGTCTTCAAGGCCTTTTGAAAACCCTTCCCCATGGCAGCTTGACGCGGGTCTGATGGAAAGGAATCCCAGACTTGTGGGCCCACCATACGGAAGAAACTCTCCCTTAAATAAATATAGGTTTATGGAGTGCTTTTTTTCTTAAAAAATCTTTAGGGGTACTCTCCTTTTGACTCAAATCACCATTTTATAGTTCAAATCAAGGGAAATAAATACAGGTAATGGACAAAAGTACAGTACAAAGATTCGCAAAATGTTTTGGGGTACCCCTGTATCCCCCCAGAAAAAAAGCACTGAGGTATGTGTGACAGTCTCATGTGTAAGGAAGTAAACCCGCTTTCAAAATGTTTACTAAAGGTTTGGTTGTTTGTAACATGCTGTGTGGTTTTCGTACAAACATCAAGTAGTATAGTCTGTAATGAACAGAAACATATCTTAAATTACGTTGTGAAAGTGGTGACCTAGTTGAATATATTACTGGCTTGCAAGTAAAGCACCCAGCTCACTTTTGGGTTTAATTGAAGTGGTTTCTGAGTATCTTTAGATTACAGTGGTCTAGAGGTATAAATGTGTGGGAAGTACTTGCTGCAGTTTCCTAGAAATGAACTTCCCAGAACTGGTGACAGTTTTCTTCCCCTCAGCAGAACAATCTCATGGGTTGAATTTTCTCCTTCTTAGTTGTTTTCACAGTGGAACAACTTATTCATCATTACTATTGTTGCATTCCTTGCTTCTACTAGCACTACTGCTGACATGTTCCTGTCAACCCTGAAATTATTAGCTGTAAGAGTAGGTGAGCTTTAAGAAGTTAAAAGTTTTAAGCACCATGTTTTTTTAAAAAAAAAATCTAAGTGGCAATATAGCAATTGTTCTATTGTGTTTGTTAAGATGGAAACTTAACAGGTTTGCTTAAGTAATATTGAATCTGTTTTAAGCAAATACCTCATAGGCAATTTCATTTTGTAGAGGTTTTCACTAGTTGAATAATTCCCCATAATGCTTGGCTGACATAAATATTTGTCTTCATAATGTAACATTTATTAAATCCCTTGCCAAGCAATGGTTGCCAAATCCTTGGTCTCCAGAAAGGATTGTCAGCAGCTGATAAGATGCAACTGTTAGATGCTACCTTTAGCTGCAGCAAGTACCTTTTAATCTAGAATCTAGAATCGCTTTTAGACTGCCATTCTGCTGAGACCATAATAGAATGGTCCTACGAGCAATTGGTTAACGTATCAGAAAGCGTTCCTCGCAAACTTGGGTTTAAGGACTGACGTAACTACTTTCAAAAACAGTTTCCAACATAGCAAACCTTTACACATACATCTTACCTGCCATTTCTCTGGACAGGGGTCCGAATTTAGATTCTTCATTTACTTGTTCCTGTCTAAATTTAGAATGGCACAGGAAGCCGTGTGAAACGCGGTTGTTTTGCTCTTCTAAAAGTCTGGCTCTGCAAGTGTGTCTGAATAGCACCACAGATACTCTTCAGCCCTATTTCCGCACAAAAGAATTTTGTGAGAGCATTTGAAAAGCATTAGAGTTATGTAGGGCCCTCTAGTAAACTTACATCTGTTAATAGCTAAGAAATCTGCAGTTAATTTAATGCTACTGACTCATGACTACAAATATAACACAATTTGCAATCCTGCCCATATGTCTGTTGTAACAAAGTAGAATTGCATTGTTTGATTAATCTGGAAAAGAAGATTACACTCATAATTACCGGTTGCATGAAACATGTGATGCCTTTATAATTTGTAGAATAAAATAAATGCAGACCGTTAGAGATGGCCCATAGCCTAGACCACTTTGGCAGAGAGAAAAATGATGCTCCCAGTAGTGATAATAATCCTAACCCGCTTACCTGGGTGAAAGCCCCATTGAACTCAATAGGATTTACTTCTGAGTAGGCATGGTTGGGACTCTGCAGTAAATAACTACATAACTGATTAAAAAGGTTGCCTCGCTCTGCCTAATGGTAAAGCCAGTTTCAAAATTATGCCCCCTCTTTGGTCAGTCACAGAGTATTTTTATATGAGGCTGCACCACAGAGAGAGATAGCAAAGCAGGGTTATTCCATTGCCTCTACTGCAAGACTTGTGGATATAAGTTAGACTTTTACCTTTCCTCAATAATTGGACTAGATCACCCTCATGGTCCCTTCCAACCCTTCAGGGCTATGATCACCACAAGTTTTAGTCTTGACTAATTTTTCATCTTGATTTCAATGGGAGCTAAGGAAAACCAACTTCCTCTGGATCTCACCCAAATGATGTGTCAGCCCTTGAGAGGTGTTGGGTTACAGAAGCTGGAACATCACTGTTGTCTACAAAAGACCATAGGCAGCCTTGAGAACTGGTAAAAGTCCTTGAACTTACCTACCCTAAAGAAGACAAATCATTTGTCTAGGTACATGTTTTGACTGGAGACATGCAAGGTGGTATTCTGGAAAGCAGAGTCTGTAACAAAAAAGTATGTTGAAACTATAAGGATCTGGCTTGTGCTAAATGGGTAAGGGGAACATGAGTTATGAGTTGTTGGACTACTTCTGCTTAAGTTAGAAGCTAGTACATTCTAAAACAGCTTGAATTATCTAAGATAATGGATTAATTTCTGGAGAGTTGTTATGAATACAGGGTTGTAGGCAGGATACATGGAGGAGAGGGGCAAGTACGCCACCCTAAGATCCTTTGAGAAAGGGTTTGATAGAAATCCAATTTAGATAGATCATGAATAAAATATTTTATCAGTATACTTATTATTAACTAATTCATTAAAAATTTTAACTATAGGAAGAAGAACTGGAAGCCCAGATTTCATTTCTCCAGGGGCAATTGAATGAGTTGGAGGCCATGTGCAAATACTGTGCAAAGATGATGAATACACATCTGGGTAAGAAGATGCTGCTCTATTAATGTCGTTTATTAAATTTGTATATTACCTTTCATCCATAGATGTCAGGGTGGTTCACAACCATAACATAAAAAATACAGAATAAAAATAGGAACAAAACCAAACCAATAATCCGCCTCTCACAACAGATTTAGAAGGGTATCTATCAGATGTTAATCTACCAAAGGCTTGGTTAAAGAGGAACGTTTTTGCCTCGCATCTAAAGGTGTATAAGGAGCCAGCCAAACCTTCCTAGGGAGAACATTCCACATATGGGGAGCCACTGCAGAAAAGGCCCATTGTTGTGTTGCCACCCTCGGGATCTCTCGTGGAGGAAGCACACAAAGAAGGGCCTCAGATGGTGATTGCAGGGTCTGTGTAGGTTCATGTGGAGAGAAGCAGTTCTTGAGGTATTGTAGTCCTGAGCTGTTTAAGACTTCGTAGGTCAAAACCAGCACTTTGAATTGGGCCCGGAAACTTAATTGGCAGCCAGTGCAGTTGGGCCAGGATTGGTGTAATATGTTCAAACAGTCTTGTCCCGGGGAGAAACCTGGCTGCCAAATTCTGCACTAGCTGAGGTTTCTGAACCATCTTCTGGGTATTGTCTCCCAAATTTAGGAAACGTATCACTATGTCCAAAGTTTGGTGTATAGAACAATTTTGCAACCTTTGAAAATTCAACTGTGCAATGGGAGCATTGCCAGATTATGTTGACATGATTAAGGCTCATATTACTTTCCTCTCTTGACCAGACAAATGAAATGCAAAGTGTGTCTGACCTTCAGATAGTCTGCCAAACCTCTGCATAAATCTTCACTTAACCTTATGCTATGATAACTGTTGTGCTATGATCGTTTTACACAATAGAAAGGCCATCAGAAACGAGGGCGTGGGTTTTCTCCATTCCTTTCTGTAAGTCCTTAGTGGATTGCTTATGCCAGGGTCAGCAAGGTTTACCTTGCCTGGGCTAGTTCATTCCGTCCATGGGCCTGCGATTTTCTGCATCAGCATCTACGCAGACGCAATTTCTGGAACTGCGGAAGCAAGTTCCCGCGCCGTGCTGCGCCAGCGGGCAGGGACTCGCTGAGGAGGCGGCTTGGGGGCCGGTTAAACAGCCCCTGTGGGCTGCTTGTGGCCCATGAACCTTAGGTTGCCTACCCCTGGCTTATGCCAATAATTCTGATTTCTGTTTGCATATAGAGAACTTTTATAATTAATTTTCAGAGCTGATGCATGGGCAACATACTTTTGCCCCAGGTTTGCATGTCTTTCCATTTGTGTGAGCTTTCTTTTCTTACCTAGTAAGGTGTTTATCCACATCAGCCTCAGAATGTTCCTTTGAGATCTATTTAAAAGGAACAGGTTTTGAGTTCATTTTGCAGATTTCATAGTGCAGAGGTGCACTAAATTCTCCCTAAGCCCATGGTAGTTTTCTTTTATCCTTCAGAAGGTATGTATGTGCAAGGGACTTGTAGTATGAAACTGACTAAGAACCTACAGGTGGCTTTCTGCATGTAGGAAACAAGACCACTAATGACCTATTTAGGAATGCTTTTGATAGGAATCTTTTTCTTCTTTTTTTAAGAAAAGAGAAAGAAAAAAAACTAGTAAGATTTCTCCTAGCTTGTCAGTTTCACTAGAGAGCAAAGCGAAAATTCCCAGCTGGGCAGAAAGCAGCTAAATCTTCTCCTTTCTTCACCAGTCAGTGAAAGACCTTTTCTTGCTGTTCAGAATAAAGTACTAAAGACATGCTGTTTTGAACATCAAGAAAGGAACTTTCACTTGTTTTCATTTTTCTTTTTGTAGAAAGAGCACTTGTGCACAGTTTCACTTGAGATTTTAAGGATAGCAAAGCGCACACACACACACAAAATCAAACCAGGCCTGCATATCTGTCATTGCAATGACCACACCAGAAATACAAAGTAGAAGGATGTTTATTACTGAATTAATCCCCACTCATATAAACACATCATTACATTATTTAAGATTGAAATATGTTCCAGGCATAGAAGTTCATAACTCTCATATAAATACATCAGTTCTGTATTCTAGGCATCAGCTATTTTTCTCTCCATTGAAAGGATCAGAGTCTTAATAAAAAATAAATAAAAAATCATGCTTGAAAACACAATATGATTTGGTAATTTTTTGTCTTAGCATCCAGTGCACTTGGAAATATTCCAACTCTAAAAAAATATAACAGTTCTGCACCCAGAAGGTAGTTGAAACTATGTCAGCCATATGCTGATTATTTGGTGTTAGAGCTTTTATCAGCTCCTAGACTTTGGGTCAATATACTAGTTTACACTATATATCTGAGTATTTCTAATGGCTTTTTCATGCAAGCTTGCTCTTCTGCTCTTAGCTAAATATCTGGGTAGGTAACTAGAAAGTATGGGGTGATATTTTTGTGATCTGTAGCAGAGTTTAGAAACTGCGTTATGCAAGACCTGGAGAATCATGCTGTGTCGGGTCCACACCATTTCATATGTAAGTTCTCATCTTTCTGACCAACTGTGTTGTGTCATTGCATCACATAAAGTGGATGGGAGGAAAAATATTAAAATGATGCATTACTGCAAGTACCACAACCATTCACAGGTAGACCAGGACCAGCAACCTTAATGCTGAAGCTAAGCAGCTCTGATCAATCCCTGTGTAGGAAACCTCTTGGTAATCCAGTGTACACTGGAAGGCTAAGTTACACCTACTGTTAGTTATTGAGGCAGAATATCTTTAAATCACAGATGTGGCACAAACCACTTGAAGTTGTTCAAGCAAATGCAGCTCTCTTTACTGTTCTCAAGTTCATTGGCTTTATGATAATTAACCAGGTGACTTTTCTCTTATACAACATACTACAATTAGATATGTGATTGTTAAAAATGTTCAGATTTCCATATCTGTATGATGGCATCATCATACTTCTACTCAGACATACCTTTTTGTTACCATGGGTTTGATCCTGAGGCTGCCAAGATTATAATTGTATTCCCTGGAATGTGAAGGAGGGAAAGATGAGTTAGAGCAGTAATTTTTGTTTGTGTGTTTATACAAAAGCTTTCTCATTAAATGTTCATCCACTTCTTTTGCTGCACCACACAATGACAACATAATTATATATTTGGGACCCTGCCTCCATGTTACTATGGAAATAAATGTGGTGTCTTGAATAACATAAGTATAGCATGTGTAAGAATGATAAATTGGTTCTTGTGGTGAAAACTGATAAATGGGGGAAAGTCTTCAGATTTTGTAGTTAGTCTGTTTTGTTAGGTGTAAAGAGCTTTGAGAGCACATTTCTTCAGCATATTATTGGAGAAACTTTCTTACTTATTAATGTTTTAGCAGGACATCACTTCGGTACCTGTTGAGCAGATCTAATGAATCATAAGACTAGCTGCCACACTTTGATTGAAACGTAGGGGTTTTTCTGCCTCACTCATAACACTGGAAGTCAGGGTCATCCAAAAATATTTAGCTGTCTCTTCCCCTTAAGTGAAGCATATCATAGGCAGAGTCTGGATCCAACCCATTCTCTTAACATGTTGTTTTGGGATAAGATCAAATATCTGGGATAAGATCAAATAACTCAAGTCTTTTTAAAACATTGCTGCTATTGTAATGGCCATTATTGATTTCTTTCCCGTCCTTCACCTTGAGGTCCCATTGCAACTTTCTGTGCTGTTGGAAGAGGAGGATGGCTTTAGTTTAAAATAGATAAATGTTTGCATTAAGGACAGTTATAAACTTTGGAATATCTCTAAAGAGTACTTTGCATTCATCTAGTAAAGTACAGTAGATGAATGCTTGTGCAAAATGAGTGATTTTAATTCTGCAGTTATTTTAGCTGATCTGGAGGTGCTCTGTACATTGCATTTGTTTCTCAGAGAAAGCTTTTGATTTCTAGCTCATTTTCCTCTTGTTTACTATCTGTATCATATTTATGCAGATAGTACTAACTATCCACACCTTTGTAATGGCCCTTGGTCTTTTACATTTTTTCCACTGTAGCCCCTTTTCCACTTTCTTCTTGTGCAGGTTGCTTATTTTGAATGATAGCCAACATAAGTTTCCTTCCTCTCTGCTCCTGTGCCTCTCCTGCCCCTCACCCCAACAAATCTGTTCCAGGGTCCCCCAAACCTCTAAAACAGATTTGGCAGGACCATGAGGGGCTACAGGGAAGAGGGAAGGAAGTACAAATTCTATTGCATGAGCAGAAATCTGTTCCGTTAGGGGTGGGTACAATTACATATCACCCTTTCTCTTACATAACAGAGTTTATATAATTCTGCATCCCCTGGCATTTAAACCTCAAGTTTTGAATGAGGTACATAGCATTACTCTTGGCTGAGTAGTGTGGGCTGCAGATTACATCTTTCCCCTAGAATTGCTTGTTGAGTTGTTGATGTCATTCATCTTTACAGCTAGTGCCTGTGATTTAATCCTAACTTATGTATGAAAAATTGCTGAAATATATCAGCGGTCTGGAAACAAAGCAATCTTTTGTCAAGAGTAGACAAGTTCTGAAGTGTGTATATTCGCTGCTGATTTCCTGAAGCAGAATCGTGGCTTTCATCTGCTTTTAAACAACATGAGACATAACTCAAGGAAGCCATTTGTGACACAGAAACAGATTTTGTTTGCCTTGCAAATAATTTATAAGTCTCATAATTCATTTGTGTGATATCAGTGCTCATTGTTCCATAAAAGATGCAGCTCATGAACCTTTTCTTATTTTAAGAGAGAGATTTCAAGTTTTACAATTTGAATAACAGCAGCATCAGATAGGAAGAATATTTCAAAGCAAAAATGTTTCCAGATGGGCATTTTGTCATATATGCAGTACAAGCTTATCAATACAAACATAGACTCAGACTGGGGCAGAACTATAAAATTCTTGCCTGCTTTCCTGAATTTAAATATCCCATCTGTTGTTATTCCAGGTGTTCAGTTTTTTTCCTGCCTACATGACTTAATTGGGCAAACTTGGTACTTGCCTTTTAGTCATCTGTTTAATTTGCTCTGTTAACTCAAGTGCTAAAGGAACCTGACTGCAAATGCAATAACTTAACTTGCACGTATTCATTCTTAATTTACAATGCTACCCAGATATTTCCTCTTGAATTGGGGAGTATAAGACAATGAAGATCAGTACTCTGATGGAGAGCCAATGCAGCCTTCAAATAGAAAACATGGCCCCTTTCACTCTTGATCTCACAATTGTTTTTGGCATTGCATGAAATATTCAATATAAATTGTAGTCAAATGCAGCATTCATATGTAACAATAAATACTGGTTTCCTGCCATATGAAAATTAGCCTAAGCAAGCCTTGGTATCACCCACTCCACTCCACATGAGGAGGGGATTAGAAAAAAATGCTCTCGTTTTTATATAGCCATAGTTGAGCCTTATCCCCTGAACTCTAAACTGTGCTTAATTTTAATTATGGTTTGTTGAAACAAGCCAGCTTCATCATGAGCCAGTGTTTCAGCTGAACTGTAACTGTAAGTGATTTTTTTAAGTGTTCTTATCCAGACTCTGTGTGTGTGTGTGTGTGTGTGTATATATATATATATATATATATATATATATATATATATATATATCAAAGTATACATTCATCTTCATGGCCATTGGGTTGCATGTAATCTTGAGGCACATAATCTTGGTTCTTTCTTGCGAAATAATTGTTTTTGGGATTGCAGGAAATATTCAAGAAGTCATTCTTCAGGAACACTTGGAGAAGGAAGATGAAATTCTAGTGTCCTTGGCTGGATTGAAGCAGGTATAGCTTTTGACAAAATGAAGATTCTATGTATAATATGTATAATTTTTTTTGAATGGCACGTCTATAATTTATATGCTTTTTATCTGAACTTTGCATTATTCAGGATTCTAATTGCTGAACTTTAATAGTTTGTTGAGACTTATTATGATAGTGAGCAAAAGAAGAGTCTGTGGAACTTACTGAAATAATAATGCTGGTAGACAGTTCTGACTTTCAGTTTCTTCTTGCTGCTGTGAGCTAAAGAAACAGTAGCCAGAGTAAAAGGCCATAACTTTATCAAGCAACATGGCAACCAAGCTCAAATTACAAAAGGCCATTTCAGAGGGAATCTAGCCAGCCCCAATCCAGTCCTCCAGGGCATATCCATGATAGGCCAAACCATTTTAATAATGAATTCCTTCACTAACAGGACCCCCAGTGAAACACCAGGAACCCTGTTGATTCTGTATTCTCTTGTCGTAAAAGTTAGAATCATAGAATTGTATAGTTGGAAGGGACCACAAGAGTCATCTAGTCCAACCACCTGCAATGCAGAGATCTTCTGCCCAATGTGGGGCTCAAACCCACATCCCTGAGATTAAAAATCTCATGCTTTACTGCCTCAGTTATGACAAGTAAGACTATAAGCAATTGAACCAATGAAAGGACCTTAAAAACTTCAGGTCAGCAAGAACAATAACCTTAATTTGACCAATTGTGCCCTTTGGAATTCCATATAAGAGCAAAAATACACAGCCAGCCAAGTTGCCATGTAAAGATTACATTCTACTGCCCAGTAAAGGGAATTTTTTAAAGCCCATGATGTTCCAGCAGGGTGAGTGGCTAGATGAAATGTCTGACTCATCTCAGTGTTCCAGTTTGGGTTTGCCTTCAGTTTACCTAGCCTCACCTTGCAAGATCTCACAGTATCTCAAGCATTACTATCATTTCCCAGAAATCTTGGGAGGCCAAGAACTCCAAACCTTGCAAATTTCTAAGGGAATTTGGCAACTTGGCCCCTCCCTGCCCACTTTCTTACCACACTCACTACCACTGATGGATGAACGATGGGGGACCTTTTAATGGTACCCAGTGTTTGTTTGTTGTTGTTTTTTAAATAATATTTATTCAAATTTTAAAGGTTACAAAAAGAAAAAAGAGAAAAAAGAAAAATAAAAAAGACAGAAAAAATACAATCAATTAAAAAAGAACAAATCGAACCTTTACATAGCTTTCTTTCCTTTACTTATTTCCTTGACCTCCTCACACCTCCCATTTTTGTATTCTAATTCAAATTGTTATTTCAGCAAATCCTTCCAACCTTGTTTTTATCTTAATAATTTGTCTTAATATACTATAATTTTACGTTCTCTCTTTCACCAATTCATTTTTACTTAATCCTTTATGTCATTTCTGCCAAAACCACATAATTTTCATTTTCCAGCATCTTTCTAACAATCCTTAATTTTACAATATTTTTGAAGATAAACTTTGATTTTTTTCCAATCTTCTTCCACCGACTCTTCTCCTTGGTCCCGGATTCTTCCAGTCATCTCAGCCAGTTCCATGTATTCCATCACCTTCATCTGCCATTCTTCCCAGTGTTTGTTCTTCATATTCTAATGTCATTGCAGTTGTAAGATCATGCACTATGGGTGCTTTCAGTTAGATTATCAGTTTTAATATATGTCTGTTCACTCTTGCAATTTTTCAGTACTTTGTGGAATTGTAGGCTGGATCCAGAAAGGGCTCAGGTCGATACACTATGGCACGTTTCAATGTTTTAATGGCATCCAGGGGAACTGATGTCCTTTTAAATGCATTTCCTTTATCTCATCATTCTTGCTAGAAGATTCAGTGGCACCCTAATGCTTTTACTCATAAACACAGTTGTCATTTTTATAAATGTCTTCAACAATTTAGGCAATCAATGCATAAGAAGATTGATTCCGAAGAGGGCCTGGCTTTAAGTGGCAGATGTTGCAATGCAGCTAAATTACCTTTTTCCCCCCTTGATAAACAGATCAAGGATATTTTGAAAGGTTCCTTACGTTTCAATCAGAGCCAGTTGGAGGCCGAGGAGAATGAACAAATCACAATAGAAGATGATCACTACTGTTCCAACAATCAGACCAAGGAGACAAATGAAGCTGTAGAAGAGCCTTCCGTTGCAAAGGAGCCCCTGCCTCTAAGGAAGCAGGTAAAATGCATGTGTTTCAGAAAAGAAAGGCCTGGGGTACTTTTTAAAGCCTTAAAAAAAGCAGACAGGAAAGATAAAGGCCTAATCCAAGCCAAGCAAGCCCCATTGAATTCAAGTCCCAATGGATTGCAGGCTTAGAATTTATTATTATTATTATTATTATTATTATTATTATTATTATTATATTAACAACAACAATTAAGTCACTTTCAAAGTAAATAAATAGCAATAGTAGCTTCCAACTCCATTTGAACCTTTTTTCAGAAGAATCTGAATTTATATTTTAAACTTTCTGATGGCTCCCAACATGGCTTTTAGGTGTGACAAGTTCATGGACCATAAGACTATTAATGGCTACTAGTCATGGTGGCTGTATACGGTGGTATTTTGGTTTTCCATCAGAATGCGTTCTGAACTGTTCGAAAACCAAAGTGCAGCTTCCGATTGGCTGCAGGAGCATCCTGCAGCCAATCGGAAGCCGCACAGGATGTTTGGCTTCCGAAAATCGTTTGAAAACCAGAACACTCACCTCCAGGTTTCGATCGTTCAGGAGCTGATTTGTTCAGGAGCCAAGGCATTCAGCTTCCAAGGTACGATTGTACTGCTTTCAGGATCAGAGACAAGCACCGCACTGAAAACCTGCTGCCAACAAGCACAAAATGAGAAAGCAATTGTCTTTGTATCCTGCTTCTGGGGTTGGACTCGATGGGCCTTTAGTCTGATTCAGCAGGGCTATTATGTTCCCCCTGTGGGGCAAATATCTTTGGGATGTCCTATTCTAATCACAATTACTGACTTTCAGATAAAGTGATTTTCTCTGTTGCTTCCCTGTTTTCTTGTATATATGAAGATAAGCTGTGATATGCTAAAAGATGCAGAATCTGACTATAGAAACTAGGGATTTCACAACAGAAGATGAGCATTTTTTGGCATTGCTTGACTCTTCTTACTATCTCTGTCTTCTAGACTATCATTATGCAATAATATTTGACCAGCTACATTGCTGCGCTATGTTTATCGTCAACTGTTTTGAACCACTCTCCTCTTTCATCTGTTTGGGCTTTTCCTTCAAATCTGTATGGTAGCTTTATCGCTTGTAAACGCTCGTTCAAGTTATGAAGGGAAATAGCTCTATCTGCCTTCCATGTAGCAAGTGGTTGCGTTAGACTTTTCAGTCTTATACATAGGCTGATGAAGTAGACGATCAAGAGTAGACGATTATATACCAGCAATAACATTTATTTATTTTTAATCCACTCTTCATCATAGAGCGATCTCAGGGCAGGGCACAATAATATAAAACTATAAATTAAAATATAAGAGTTTCAACTACGGTAATCAAACAAACAGATAAAATGATAAGATGGAACATTTTGAAAACCCGTAGCGTAGCTGTTTTCTTGAGCAATTCCAATTTATTTCAAGAATTTTACAATGGCAACTCCCAACAGATTGTGCCTGAGATAAAGGAGTCCCTAAATGTTATGGCTGTTTGACATTGGCTGACGTGTGCAACTTTTTAAGAGAAGGAGATTGTCTATCTCAGTACCTTGGAGAGCCCTAACTCAGGATTCACTTTAATATAGCCTTTTAATTAAAAAGTTAATATGGTGAGCACTTCAGGGATTTCTGCTTAAAAACTGACCAGCGAAGTTGGTGACCAAAGAAAAAATATAGAATCAGACAAGTTTTACAAAACATAGTTTAGTTTACACTATGGAAAAGTAAAAGTTTTTTTTAAAAAAAGAATTCTGCCTAATTGGTCAGGTATTAAACATGCCTAAGAGAATAATCCATTCAGTGAAAATAGAAACTTGCCGGATTGGCCATTAGCCTCCCAGCAGTCTTGTCAATACAAGTCAAGCTGGCACTGTGCCCCATCCCGCTTCAGTTTTGTCTGTAAATTTGAGATTTGTGGACATGATCTACATTGTTGCCCCTGCAACATAGTCCAATAGTTTTCTGTTCATAGCTCTCCAGCTATGGGATGTTGCTGAACCATTGACGGGGCTGAGATGCAGACTGCAACCCAAAATCATATTAACCAGTGTCATTATTCAGTGGTAAATCTACTCTGAATCTTCAAAGTTTTAGGACTAGGTCAGCTTAGAATATCTGCTTGAACATGAAAAATGTGATTTCAAAATGTTTTGGACTGGATTCATTGCCGTGATGGATCACATGCTCAGAAGCCTATGACTGGTTGGGTGCTACTGAGAATTGCAGTCTGCCTCCAGGATATCTGAGGAAGAAGTTACTGTTTTCCATATGACAGCTTCTGTTTAGAAAACAGGCTATGTCTGTTTACCTGTTGTATTACATTGTGAAAACCAGGTCTACAGTAAGTAATAGGCTCCACTTACATACTGGACTTCCAATGTCAGCATACTTTTATTAGCAGAGAAGAAATTGCACACCATTTAATGTAAATTTTATCTCATAAAATAGCCAATTGATACTTTTCACAGAACAGGCAGGTGTGGCTTAATAGGATTTTCTGTTTATGAATATTAGGGTAGACGGTTTCTGCATCTTTTTACATTTAAGGCAGATATGATAGCCTTTCTATTACTTACTTTGGAAATAATATCCAATGGGTCTAGGTGTTTACTAAGCAATTACACCTGCTTTTCAGTCTTCTGAAAGCCCTGCTAAACATTTTAGAGACAACATTAGAGCAGAATACTAATGCATAGTATGAAACCCTCATTCACTCAAATAGATTAAATTAGCCTTTTTGAATTTCATGTAGGGTTCTATCCATCATGCTGTTGTGCAGATTTACCGTATTTTTCGTCCCATAGGACGCTCCGTCCCATAGGACGCACCTAGTTTTTTTGGGGGGAAATAAAGGGAAAAAAAATTCCCTTTATTTCCCCCCCAAAACCAGGTCGAGGAACAGCAGGATGGTGGCGCTGCGCCTCCCTCCCGCCGGGCTCCCCACGCTGCGGATGTCTGCCCGATGCGCAGGGCGCTCTGCTTCAGGGTGCCCTGCGCGCCGGGTGGCAGGCTGCTATCCGCAGCCTAGGGAGCCCTGTGGGAACTCCCGCGGGCTCCCCAGGCTTGCTGATAGCTTCCTGAAGCCTGGAGAGCGAGAGGGGTTGGTGCGCACCGACCCCTCTCGCTCTCCAAGCTTCAGCGAAAGCCTGTATTTGCCCTATAGGACGCACACAGATTTCCCCTTCATTTTTGGAGGGGAAAAAGTGTGTCCTATAGGGTGAAAAATACGGTATATAGAGGCCACCATCTTTACAACTAAAGTGGGCAAGTGCTTGTTCAAATAGGTAAAGACAATGAGATCTGACTGGGGCAAGCTGTCAGATGTTTGGGCGGAGTGTGCTCCACTAGAAAGTGACGCTAGAGAGCCCTGAGAAGGGGTGGTGGTTTTGTTGCTTTTTGTGTACTTTCATGGAACAAGTGTAAGACGGTGAGCATTGCACATAGCTTTGGTGGGGAAGAGGTGGCCCTTTTGAGCATTGCTGCCTGGCCAGTCAGCAAGGTTCTGCCCTATCAACATGGTCACTGATTGGGCCGTTTGAAAGGGCATTTTTGGCAGTAGTCCGCCCCTAGATCCTCAGGCTATGGGGAATTTCCTGCAACGGTCAAGCAGAGGGAATTGAGGCTGGAGCACGAGGGACCGCAAATGTCACCCCACCCACCCTAGGAAGGCAGTGAGCAGCCATTGCCAAGAATATGTAGCTTACCATAAGAGCAGGCAAGACACTAGGACCAAAGTATGGTGTTTCAAGCTCATTACTATGAGGGGGGAAAGAGGCCAAATTATATATCTTGCCTGGCCTATCCCAGTAGGAATTCTGCCTGAAATTGGACCCTGGGTATCCTGAATTAAAAAAACACACACCCTGAGGTGCTAGATAGTTGTTTGTCCTCTTTTTTCCTTCCTTTTTCCTTCTCTTTGTGGGATTTATAAAGGAACAATCTTACTTTAGACAAAAAGAATGTAGATCGGTTCCAATATATATAACATATAATGCTTACTATGTTCTTTATTTCAAAAAATTAGAGGAAAGGAAAACATTAATACCTCTATTTCATGTCTTCCTTTGTTCTGCTTAGCTTTAACTTTAATCAGAAGCATTTAAAGAAATAAAAGCTTCATAATGAATTTTCAGAAGTTAAATAAGTGCTATGTTCAATGGCCTATACAGAAAGGACACCAGAGCCAACTTTCAGTTTTAATGAGGCACGGTGTCGTATTGTGATGTCTTTAGGTCAGGCTGGAAGAATTTTATGAGTGCAGCATAAGCTTTTAAAATATTGCCATGAATTAATTGGAACATTTTAATGCATCAGTATCTGTTCTATCAAAGGCAGTAGTTCTAAACTTAGACTAGACTGCAAGTCTCTTTGAGCAGGCATGCTTTGGATTTAGCTTTTTCTGTATTAGCACCAAAATATCTAATTGTATTGCTTTTTCTACCCCTCTGTAGTAGTATGTGTGAGGCAGCTTCAAGGCTGCTACCTCCACTGTATTGCAATTACGTTGTGGCTGCTCACATTTCAGCTTCTTCTTTTTAACCTTCGGCTTATTAATGCATAAAGTTTATTTTGCCATGATTACCTGCACACAATAATTTCCATACAGATGCAACTGTGTTGAAATAGCCAGTAATCCAACGTGTAGATTTAAAATGATCCAGCATTTTTAAGTCCCATAGATTTCAGTGGCAGAGTTAAACAGATGCTTAACTCTCTCCCAATAAGATTAGTGAGGTTGAAAGTTCCAGGGGGGGGGGGGGGCTAAACAGCCTCTCCTCTTTTTTCTGCTGCCTCAGTCATTATAGACTTTATTAGAGCTAGTACAGTTGAATGCTTGATAGGAAGATTGGGACTTGACCTTATTCCATAAATCTATTGGAGATGCCAGTTGTCATCTCATAATAAACAAAAGCAAATGTGTATGTCCGATTGTGATTTGCAGAGAGATAGCTTTACAATAGGGCAGGGGAAAGGAGTGAATTAATTTAGAATTTTACAAAAGGCCAATTACTTATATGATCAACACATTATGTTTTCTTTATACGAGACCAGGGAACGGTCAAAATTCAGAGCCACTGTAATATTTACAATTAGGGCTGGCAACACGCAAGGAAGAAATCAGTTTCAAATGTTTTGCTTGCTGGATTTAAATTTAGAGGGATTTGCATATTCTTTGCATATTGCATCAGTATAGATGTTGAGTAGAGGAAGTTTCAGCAGGATGTTGCTTTTCCACTCTTGGTAGTACAGTTGTCACAAAAGCTACGCCTGGTGGCATTCTCTCCTTTGCAAATTTTGAGGGAGAGGGCTCTGGTGCCTTATAAGGTGGAATGGAAAGGGAGAGTTTGCTTATTCTAAAACTGCTGTTGAAATGAAGGGAAGGACAGCTGATTTATCTCTCTTCCATGATTTGGATCCAGACACCCCTTCTTTCACTGCTCACTACTTTACCGTTTCCCATCAGCCACACCAATTCCAGTCTTTCATCACCTGCCCTGCAAATGCAGAGAGCCAGTGTGGTGTGGTGGTTAGAGTGTCAGACTAAGACCTGGGAGACCAGGGTTCAAGCCCCACTCAGCCACAAAGCTCACTGGGTGACCTTGGGCCAGTCACTGCCTCTCGACCTAATGTACTCCTCAAGGTTGTTGTGAGCTCCTTGGAGGAAAAAGTAGGATAGAAATGCAATCATTCAATCAATAAAAGATAGCAAAAATTCATTTTGTGATTCTTACACAGGACATTATTTCTCTTCCTCCCCCCCCCCCCATGGATAGCTAAAGGGAGGCACAGACATGAACCCATAAAACATGTAGACCTGTTTAAAACATAGTATCAGGAGGGTTTGCTTGCTTTAATGCATGATGGAAATAACTTTCATCCGACTAGAAGATACTCGTCAGGAAAAAATGTTCCAAGAAGCCATATGGCACTGGGTGTAAGGTTGTTAACTTTCAAAGCTACTGGAAGTATAATTCTGTCATATTCAATTTATTCAGTAGCAGCAGCAGATGGGGGAAAACATGCTTCATATCACTATGAGTTTTCCTAAACCGAAACTGGCAGAAGAAGGAGTGGGGAGATATTTCACCTCTGAAAATAGCAGCGTCAGGAAAAAAAAGCTAGCATGTTGCAAAGGATGCTGCAGGGAGATATATCTATATATGGCTTGAGAAACTAATTACATATAAATTTAGAGATTTCATTTTAAAATGTGTAATGGAGTTATTTTAAGATATATATTTTTGCAATGCTGTAGTTAAGAGTCAAGCCTTATTAACAGTTTGCACTTTGCGAGTCACCAAGAGCTGCTTCTCGCGTGACATTTTTTTCTGCACAGGGATAATTGAAATGTACAGGATCATTGTAAAGAATGTGCGGTTGCTAATGTGTCGGGAGACCGACAGCACAACTGTGGCGGGGAGGGAGAATTGCATATGCTTTGAACGGCTTCGGTCCTGTGCATGCTTATGAGAGGGGACACCTTGACCCTATAAACCCACTCATCCTTTATAATCTGTAGGAGAGACCCTGCTTAAAGAGTTCCCAACTAGGACCCCCTTTATATGTGCCTTTACTGGTGTGTACCTTTACACGGGAACGATGGTGGAGGCAACGGCAGCCACGCCTGTAAAGGTATGTGCTAGCTGTGATGATGGATGCAGTAGGCGTGGTATTTAAAAATGGATTTTCTGACATGCTTGCCTGTTCAAAATTCTTTTGTTTCATAGGCTGTGGCCGATTCGAGTGGAAACTCTGCTAACAGGCACACGGATGACTATATTCTACTTTCCAAAGAAGAGGGAGGGAATGTTTGTCCTGCTCCGGAGCATGTGCAGACTGTGCCAACCTGCAAGGATGTGACCACCAAGAGTGAGGTCCCATGTCACTCTTCTTTAGCCTTTTCTGATCCATTGATGGGGTCCATATCTGCCTCTTCTAGTAACCTCAGTTCCAGCCCTGATGACGACAGCAGCAGCAACAGCAAGGATTCTGATTTCACCATTGTTAGCCCCTTGGAAATTTAAGTCAGCCTGTGAGGTCAGCTGTGGCACATTGGCGTGTGCATCTGACACTTCATGGGACTGGGAAACTCATAAAACCAGAGCACAGATGTGGTAAAGGCAGTCCTTTTTCAGCAAGGAAATCAAGACAACAATTATGTAATGATTGCCTTTAAAACATGCACATGTGAATCTCAAGATCTAATGTATACTAAAGGTACTCGTAGGTTTACTTTGTTAACAACTTCTTGGAATATTGAAGTAGTAGCTCATAGTCACTCATCATGTTGTATATAATCTCGTGGGTAGACAGGTGAGCATCTTTTCCAAATGTGGGGAAAGCAAATGAGCATCAGCTTGGATTCTGGCAGATTGATTTGGTCTCAGGAGAGAGCGGGGGTACTCCTCAAAACATGGCAGCTAGAAAATCTGAAAAGTAAAGGTTTCAGAATTGCATCCTGGTTGCATCTCAGGCACTAAGACAATTGGCTGGCCTCCTGAACCATTTCCTGAAAGAAAAATAACATGCTGAATTTACATACAGCAGAAACCACTAACTGCTGTTCCTATCGTGCAAAAATTTCCTCGTAAAGTAATACAAATTAGGTGCACATTAGTTGCTTTGAAACATTTAGACTTTAGTCTCCACTAGATATAAACTTGTCTCCCAATGAATAAATTGTATTGTTGTATATTATAGCCTGGAACATATTTTTATAGCTATTTCAGGACATCCACAATCCCCTCAGGCCCAGGACCAAGGCTCATTGTAGGGTCATAATGCGGCAGTGTTCCTTAGCCATGTAGAAACGGTTCCCTGGTACTCATTTTTTAGATTTAATTTAATATGAGTGCGCATGATTATGTATACATCACTACATGTTTCCCACAAAGGGCAACAAGATTCCTCATGCTTTTTTATACCAAGGATGTCATGTTTCACTCTAGCTCAAATTTCTCTCACAATCTTAAGAGTAGGCTAAACTATTTCCCAAGGCTGATTCTGGCCTTGGGAATCAACTGATATGTCAGTGTCCATAACTAGTGCATAGTATATAATGCTGATGGAGTAGTGGCTATGTTCCTTTCTAGCTTTTAAGAGTGTAAGTTCTCAAAGTAGCTCTTCCTCTGAATCTCACACCCAGCATGGCCAATTTGAGAATAACCAGATGGTAACTGCAGAGAAGAGCTACAAATCAGGGAAGCACAGGTCTGAGCGATTTCCCATTGACCTGCTCCTTTCCCAGGGAAAACCGACCCTTTAACTCTAAATCAGAACAAACAGCAATCCATGGAAAACCCTATTGCTGTTTTCTCCAGTTGAGCGCTAAAGAGTAGTTTTCCCCAGGAAAAAGCAGGAGGACAATAGGAAGTATGCATAAGCCCAGAGACATATTCTGTTCTCAAAATGCTTCTTCCTTTCCCAGGCAGCCAGTGCTAAACATTATGTGCAGCATTGCTCTAGATTACACTGACTAATGTCACTAAGCCAGGGGGAGAATTTGGGTTTATTGAGATTAATAGCCCCAAGTGTCTAACCTGTTGGGGATCTTTCACCTTAGCAATAAATTGGTGTTGAACAGACTGAATTTCAGGAAGCTTCTGGCTTGCAGGTTGAACACAAGAAAACTCAAGGGGTGGGTGGGTGGGTGTCCAGGTATGCCCACCTATCCATTTCTGTATGCAAATATGCCATGGCAGGGTTTCTCCAGATCTCATCAAGAGATAGGCAATGGTTCAATGATGTTAGCCTCCAAAAAGACCTAATTAGCCCACTAATCTGGTCTCTCTCTTTTTAACTGCATTTGGAAAGGAAACCTCTTAGCCGTGAAATGTGTAACCCATTAGGGAAGGAGTTTTTACTAAGGGTGTTGTGCTTCATTATATATAATTATCTCTAGGACCCTTGGAGGTAACAAACAAATAAAGGTTGCTAATATTAATGCAGCCTATTCCCCCCCCCAAAAAAAAGCCTGTTCTGTAGACAGATGCTGGTGAAATATATTTTCAAAGATTTATCTCAAAGTAAGACACTTTGCTTGTATGCTTTAGTTTTCTTTTCCAGACACACACACAGAGTATAACCACCGTCATGTAATGCAGTTGCATGGTAAGTGATAGGGCATGAAGATGTTAATGGTGATTAATTGCAGTTGTTACTTACATTAAGAATACTTCTACCCCTCCATCTGCAGCATGAGTCATGCTATAAACCAAATTGCAACCTGACCCCAAAGCATAAGTGTTACATAACGGATAGCTCTCCTGAGAATATTGCCCCTGTCATTTTGTGCAGGGGATTGTGGGGTTGGGAGATGTGAGCTGTGGGAAATTATTGGATCATATTTTGCCCTGAAGTGAATGGAATACAATTGTTGGGTGAGTTTGCTCTCCCAGAAGTCAGTTGAGCTAGCAATACTTTCCCCTAGTTTTGTATCCATGAATGTTCTGGGCAGATGACCCAAATTAACAGGTAATAGCTATTGAACAGTGGCAGGTTCATATTTATATATTCAGACAGTATCAAGTAATTCTTCACAAGATGATGCCCTTGTGCCTTGTAAAAGTGGGAGTAATACTGAGAGGTTGTGTGAAGAGCTTAATAACAAATACAGTTTGTGAGGTCACATTGCTGTTCTTCTGCATGCAAGACCTAAAACATACTGTGGTTGTGCAAGGTTTCTGTGCCAGCTTAGCACTCCTTCTCATTTAAACTTACACAGTAAACCACCTCAAGATTCAGCCTTTATGGCCTGTGCAGGCTTTTTTAAAAATATAATTTCCTTTGAATTTGTAAGGATGACAAAAAAGGATTACATAGCTTGTGATTAATTTTGATCCTTTAAATGTGACTAACCTTTCTGTTTAGATTTGTTTCTGTTATAAAACAGGGGAAAGTGCCATTTAGAGTAAACAGCTATTTAAAAGTGGGAAACCAAGTAAGAGAGAAACTAGAGTATGGTATATCATCTTTCATCAGGTGGGGGTGGGGGAGTTCATAGAGGGTTTTGTAATTTTGTTATGATTGATCCTTGCTGTCTACAGATAATTCAGGGATCATATTATTTTTCTTGTCAGAGCTGTCTTAGTGCCATGAAACAATGCAATTTATTTTATTTTTTGCTATTATCTTGCTGGGGTTTTTTTAAAAAACACGTTTGCTATAATTAGTATAACTTTACTTCCTCAATGCCTGTAATTATCACTGGTTTCAGAAAATAAACAGTGCTTTACGGAAGGACAGCAATGAAACCTAAGTAACTCCATTAGAGGAGTCAAAATTGGTAACCCTATGACACAGTCTATCTCAATGCTATACAGGAATTTGCTTTTTTGATAATTCTGGAAGTGCTTGGTTTTGTATGCATGTCGATCCAGAATGACTACCATAATATTAGGTCATAATAATCCCATATTGCCTTACATTTGGATTCCTAGATGGTACTTTCCACTTTAAAGTACCAGTTTATTATGTCTTCTAAAATTAACCTACTCATCTTGTTCATGGGTATCAGTAATCTAATAGAAAATAATATGCAGTATAAATGGCTGCTTAGTACTAATACGTGGAACTCTAAAATGTTCTTTTTTCCAGCCTCTTAGAGTCTCGTCTGATTCTTATCACATCTTCGCCACATGGCTCTTTCAAGTCTGTTGCATGTAATGTCCACATTACTGCAGAATGATTATGACCATATAGTGACTGGATGTTCATTTTTAGCTGTGGAAATTTGTATCTTTCCTCTAGAAGAATGTCTGACGTACTTTATTAAAGAAAGAACTAATATGCAGATGTTTTGCATTTCCCCTTGAGTTTTTCTTGCGAAAGTGACAATTATTCTACACCGTCTCCCTTTAAAAAAAAAGAAAAGGCAGTTCCTACCTACCTTCTTGGAGATCCGTCTGCTCAAAAGGTAGGAAAATTAGATTTGATCTAGTACCATCAAGTTATTGTGTGCCTGATGTCCTCCTGTGAGTCAGCAATTTGTATAAATATGTGTGTGCAAAAGAGAAAGTTAAAGGAATGTTCCTGTACACAAAAGTATGGAAAGAGCAATCCATTCTGGCCCATCTCCATACAAATCCTCATTGCATTGTGTTGAAGAGCAAGAACAGAAGGGCAATCAACTAGATAGAAAACAAAGACACATTTGGAACAGAAACCTACCATCTTTGAGTGACAGTAAATGGTGTAAAACTGGGTGACAATGGAACTTCTACTTTCTCTTCTCCAACCCTTTGCAACCCCTATCCATTTGTTCCAGGGGATTCCCTGAGCCCTGTAGTGTAGACTTCAGGGATGTGCAAGGGAAGAAAGAAGCAGACTCCCTCTACGGTGGATCTCATCCAGTATATCTTAAGATAGAAGTTGTTGAAGCCAGCAGCTGGCAGAGCGACTCAAGTATAGCATCTTTGCCGTTGGGTAGGTACAAAGAAGCACCATTGACCACTCTCTTCCCAATTCAGAGAACTCTAGGGGTGGAAGGGATCATCTAGTCCAACCCCCTACAATACAGGAATCACAGCTGAAGAATTCTCGACAGATGGTCATCTAACCTCTTGTTTAAAAACCTCCAATGAAGGAGAATCTATCACCTTCCCAGGTAATTGATGTTAAATTAGTATTCAAGCTTTACAAACCCGGTTATAAAACTGGTTTCAAATTTTGGTTAACAGAAGAAATATAATTAGTGCAGTGTAAAAGTAATATTACCACCAAGGGCAAAGTACTCTTTGGAAAGAACCTCATGGAACTTAGGGCAGCAGGAAGAAACAAGGGATCTCACAGTACATTCCCAACAACCAGGGTTAGGAGACTGAGAGCATGCCATCCAGCCTGGCTTCATAAGGGATCATACTGAGTAATGTGTAACACAGATGGTGTGTGCAGTTTCTGCCCCCTTCTATATACACATCCAAGTGAAAAGCATGTTTTAATAATTGTTAAAGACAATCTGTTTTTGGGCGTGATGTCACCACCTGGATCCCCATGACTCTACCTTCTGCAATGGGAAGGACAAGAATTCAAATAAGCCTATTTCAGGAAGATTGGGTCGCCGAACTATTTCTCAGGGCTGTTTTCTGAACTGAGCAATCCGTGTAAAGATTTTGCTGCCTGTGTTTATTGGTTTTCCTCTTCCTTCCTCATTCCTTTTTCCTTTTATGTCTTGTCTTTTTAAAATTGTAAGCTTGGAGGCAGGGAATGTGTTATTTCCGTTGATCTGTTAGCCGCTCTGGGGGTTTTTTCTGCTTGAAAAGGGGCAGATAAATGCTTTGAAGGTATGAATAAATAAAAAATATATTATTGTTTTCTCAGATTGATTAATGCGGAATACTAGGGCACGGTGCAGAGTCCCTTGTGTTGCACTTTGCAAACCATCTGAGCTCTAAATTAAAGACTTCTCATAGCTTCCTTCTAATATAGGCCTGGTGCAATGCAGTAACAACTGTTGGTTTCAGTTCTCCTCTGAAAACAATGGGCTGCTTAAATGGTGGCGCAGCCACGTTGGTCATCTTCCTGGCTTTTGAATGTCAGAGTTTTTTAAAGACTACTTTTACTGTTCTTCTGTGCGGGGCTCTCAAGTGTATACTTATGACAGTGATTAAACATGAAAGGTGTAATTTCGGAAACCAAACCTGCCTCCGTGCAGGATAGTAATCATCCTGCCTACCACAGTATGCTGTTCTCTGGAGGACAATCATCAGGGCTGTTAACTCTCTCATTGTACTTGCTAGCTAAAATTAGGGCCAAACTACACATTATGCAGGAGATCAATGACTGGATCACCTTTTCTTTCTTCCTTTCTTCCTCCCCCCTCCCTACTAAAATACAGCAATGGAAGCCTGTCTGGGTTTCTTGTTGGGGGGGTGTGTTAGCAGCAGCAAGTCGGGGCAGTTAGCCCTTTGCTCATCTCCTTCAGGGTCTCCTCTTCAAAATCCCTTGCCTAGGCTCCTCCTTTTCTGAGCAAACAGCAACTGGAGGGGTGCTCCTGTCTGGAAAAGCAGCAGAGGCAGAAGGAAAAAATTAAACACCTCTTTCCACACCACTGTTCCAAAGAAACTAGCACTGCCCCACTGTGGGTGCACTCCAGTGGAAAAGAGGTTAGGATACCCAGACACAAATCTCCTGTGTAACATGTAGCCTGGCCCTTCGAGGCAAGTGGAAGTCTCTGAGCAGGAAGTGCCTATTGAATTGCGTGTTGTCTACAATAAATTCTAGTGGCACCAACATGTAACATGATAGATGGTCCCAATAACACTTGATCCCGATGCAAGGAGGACAGGGACACCACCTGCTTCAGCTTATCTAGGGCAGTGGCTGAATTAGAAACGCACATGTTACACTCAGATATGGCAGCCTACTCTGGAATGGCAGTGCCCTGCCAGCAGGTCGCACGGTGGACTGGCACCAGATTCTTTCTATTGCTTACACCTCCAAATCGCAAGCTGAGTTTTGTGGAAGTTCACTGCTAGTGATTTTGTTACTTGATACCTTAATGTAAAACACATTGTTGGGTTGTGATGGCAGTGCAAGGGCTGGTGTGTTGGTGTCAAATTTAGGCTTCACTCCCACTCACAGGCGCCTGCACACCACAAGGCGGTGTGTGGCCCGTGGGTTCCACACTGGCAGCCCACTTGGTATGAAAAGCTGGACCACCCTGCTTTGGGCCATGTCCAGAAAGACACTAGAGAACGGAAGGTGGCAGGTGTGCCTGGATCACTGGTGTTCGATTTAACTGAGTGCCAGGCTCTTGAACCCCTTTAAATGTGTAAAGGGGGTGGGGTGAGAGAAAAGGGTGTCTGGTGTTTCTAACTTTAGCCCTGTTTCCTGATTTGCATCAGTTACTATTGCATGCCTCTGGTCCTCGTTTGGGGGGGATCCCCAGGCTTGGATTCAGGCCCTGAATTCTGGTCTTAGCAATGCCACTGACTATAACCAAGCTATGATCCTCCCCATCATAAACAATCTGCTCAGTTGTTGGTAATAATGTTACATCAAGCCCAAATCCACATGTAGACATTCAAAATAGTGTGAGCACTTCCCATACCCTTTTGCTGGGCAAGAAGGAGGGCTGTTTTCACAACAGATAAATGATGGCACAGGAAATTAATTTTCTCCCACTTCCTGTAATACTGCAAATCAGTCTCTTTCTTTTGAGTTTTGTCTGACAACCATCCCCATGGCTCCCATGAGCTCTTCAAATCATCTTTGCATACCATGTGGCAGATTTATTGCATTGCAAATCTTGGCAAAACACATGGGTAGAGATTTAATAATGCCAGCATGACAGCAAACACATTGGGTGCATTTTGCTGTAGCTGTAAATTTAATTTGCATGTGCGTCCAGACTTGGTGCCTTTGTTATCTGATAGAGTTAGGCTCTGTTGTGGATAACATCATTATTGAGAAATCAGTTCAGTTTATAAGCTGAACACACCGCAAAGTTTCAGCTGATGACAAGGTTCCTTGGGCTTGCAAATTGAATCAGGCCACTCTAGAGAGGAAGAAAAAATATCCACAAATGGTTTAAAAACCAAATTATTGTCATCCATGTGCAACAAATGTATGAAATTATGGAGAAAAACCAAGAGAGGTCTTCGAAAGTATTTAAAATAAGGGAGGAAAGTGAGAGCAAGTGTGGTGTAGGAGTGTCAGACAAGGACCTGGGATACCAGGGTTCAAATCCCCACTCGGGCATGAAGCTCACTGGGTGATTTTGGGCTCATCACTACCTCGCAACCTAACCTACCTCAGAGGGTTGTTGTAAGGATCAAAAGAGGAAAGAGAGAACCATGGAAGCCACTAAACCTATTGGAGAAAAATGTGGGATATATTTGTGTGTGTGTAGATAAATACATTGAGCTTCAGGAGAGGAGAGTGTTCTGCTTAAAGACATTGCTGATGTTTCAGTTTACTGTTTGTGTAGCCTTGAACTGTTCCGTGTTGCATGTGACCTGCTCAATGGATCTGCTTGCTAAGAAGCAAATACATTGCCTTAGCTTACTCCAAGCATCAGGCCATTTGCTTGATTTCATTATCTTCTTGGAGCAGTCAATGTTTGGTGTACCAAAGTCTTGACAGTTTAGCGCCTCCCAAATTGCCCATGAGAGAATGAGCTGTTTACACTCCCCTGAACAAATTAGTTTTCATCATGATCAGGGCTAATTCCTCAGCATGCCCAAAGCAAAGCAGTCCATGACTCAAGCAGAGCTATTGACCCATGCTGAGCTGGTGGTTTCTCATTTATTTTGAGACTCTACTGGAGTCTCCTTTAACAAGAGAACTGAAATTGGCCATGTCCCTAGTCTGACCTTACTCATGCATGGCTTGCAAGTATGTACATTTGCCCCTTTCACCCACCATTTACTTCTTCTTTTTCATGTCTTCTGGAAAGATTAGGAGTGATACATGGTGTTCCCGGAAGGCTATATTTGATCTTGGATTCCTGCTATGAAGATTAGGAAGCAGCTTAAACTGAGACAAAACAATTGATGGTTTCTAAAAACAGCCAGCTTGGAAGTCAGCCCAAGAGAGCCCTACCTGCTGACCTCAGATGTGGATGCATGCATTAACGGCTATTAAGGACATTTTGAAATTTAAGTTCCCACTATTTGAAGGTTAAGGCTTACTGTTAACATTTATCTTGAGCTGGGCCCACTCAGAAAAAGCTCTGCTCATAGGAACATGGGTTGACACCCTTGGTTTCATACTGAAGCCTGTTAAGCACATTTCTATGCAACAGGCACAAATTAATCAGTTAAACTTTATCCCCACCATCACTACTGCTGGACAAAATGTGTTCAGTTGTATTTTCCATGTCATCCAATTAAAGTAGATGGCACTTCAGATACAACTGTGAACCACCAGAAGAAGCTGGGTGCTATATAGATTTGACTCCTCCTACGTGAACTTGCCTGTCTTTCAATCATGGTTGTCACTGGGGGCTCTGTTCTGTGTCCTGTAATCGGTAGGGACCTGGGGGCAGAGCCTTATCAGTAGGAGCACCCCAACTGTGCAACAAGGAAGTTAGACTGCCCCCTTTTTGTTGCATATCAAGGGGGTGATAAATATATTTTTGTTCCCCAAGGCTTTTACATGCATTGTAATTTTACACTTTCTCTGTGGCTTGAGCATCTCTTCTTTCTTTCTTTTTTAGGTATTGGTGTTGGTTTTCTTTTTTACCCATTAACGTTTTTATCACGTTTTCAAGAAGTATTGTTACAGTTGCATAGTTACAGACACAGCTGTGAACCATTGTATTCAATCACTGTAATAAAAGAATGAAACCTGTGGGGCTCTTTTAAAGCCCAAATGAGAAATGGAAATGTTTTATAACTACTCAATCAATCAATAAAGCTTGCTTTCTTAAAGCAATGCACTGAGATCTGCAACAACAACAAAATTGTATCATGGACTGCTCCTGTTTGGAATGTCAGCTAGGTACCCTTTCCCAGGATATTCCATTCCTCCTCTCCCCCTGCTCACCCACCCAGTAGTCAGCGTTTCATGGCTACTGATCCCACCCAGTTTTCAATGAGCAGGGATGGGGTGGAGGAAATCCCACATAGAATTTATTTCTAAAGATCATTTGTGTTTCTGCAAGCCTTAGTGTGTGTGCATGGATGGCCCATGTTGACTCAATACTCAAAATCTTGAGTTTGCTATTGATATATAGGATTAATTTTCTGGATATGTCTGTTCCACTTAGGGAGCTCTCCTAACTCCTGCTCTGGGATAGCGGGGTGGGTTGGATTTGGCAAAGATGTCTTTCTCCCCACAGTACCCCCGGCCCAAGCTCATCCAGCTCCACAGAAGCACCTGCTGTGCCCACTGAAGGTGTGGGTGCCTTGGGAGCTGGTGGTGTTGGTGTTTCTGCTGGCAGTAGCAAAATGGTGTGGAGTGGAGCAAGTCTGTCACAGGATCTGCTGGATCCTAGGCTGGCCCAGACCATGCCTCTGCTATGCTTCCTTGGAGGAGCAAGGGGAAAAAACACTACCCTTCTCTGCCACTCTGATCATCCCCAAGTTAGGATTGCTCTGCCCAGCATCTTTTTCTTTTTAAATCTTCCTTCCCCCCCCCCTCTTAATTTAGCTCAATCACAGTTGTGTATTAAATTTTCTATTCTTCCTTGTCTCTTTTTTGACTGGTGGTTGTCGGGTTTTTTTGCAAAACGGCGACAGACAAGGCATAATAATGAATTAGTACCTTGACACAAATCACAGACTTTCAGCCCTGAAAAGAAACATTCACATGTTGTCCTGACCTCAGTCAGACTACAAATATAGCCAGAATTGCTGGTTACCAAGGCAGTTAAATCTTTAGTTAATGAAAACAAACAGAGGTAGTAATAAGCATGCTGGCACTCAGAATTGTTCAGAGTATTTATAAATGGCACTTGCTGTTTAGTGGCAGGCATAATCGGGGTAATTATCAAGAGCCTTTGCAGAACTCTGAATGAAAAGTTCTTCTGTTTGGGGAACAAATGCAAGTCAAGCCCTTGTTTCTTCCTGGGCCATAAACATTCAAAGCAGAAAATAGCTGTCATTGCTGCAAAGGCCTGTCCAGACAGCAGCTTCTCCTGTAGTTCATTGGGTGCTGTAGCTCCCTTGGCCAAGGGTCCTGGGAGGGTCCCACTGGGGCTGATGCCGATACCTCTTTGGCCATTCTGCCAACCAGTTCCCTGCCCATTGGCTTAACTGGCCGCAGCAGCAATAGCAACTGGGTCTGATTACATTTCCCTGCATGTCTTCAAGTGCCTGATGTAAACCAAGTGAATGTTGCCACATCCTAAGGATTATCCACTTGTGATGCAGAGCTGGGCTTTTTCTCTGGTGGCGCCAGTGCTGTGAAATTTACTCTCTCTGAAATAAAAGAGTGTTATCATTCTACTGGCTTTTAAAGATATTTTACACCTGTTTGCTTTAGCATTCACTTCATCTCTTTAGTCTTCTGAGTTGTTTTGATGAAATTGTGTTATTGCCTATTTTAACTATGGTGATTTATATAGAATCATAGACATGGAGCTGGAATGGACCACAAGAGTCATCTAGTCCCAAATTCATGCAATGCAGGCATATTTTGCCAAATGTGGGACTTGAACCCACAACCCTGTGATTAAGAATCCCATGCTCTACCAACTGAGCTGTCCCACCTGTAATTTTTATATTTTGATTGGATTTTTATTGTGCATTTCAATTATGGGTGTTTATATTTTAATGTCTGCACAATTGGTTTTTATACTTGCAAACCGCTTGGAAGCTTATTCTGGCATTAAGTGGTATATAAATAAATACATAAGACAGTAACGGCAATTGATATTGGTGTCAGGTAAGCTTCCCCTGTTTAGGGAAGTTTTTAATGTCTGATGTTTTATTGCCTTTTTATTGTTATTATTATCATTAATTCTGTTGGGAGCCGTCCAGAGTGGCTGGGGAAACTCAGCCAGATGGGTGGGGTATAAATAATGTTGTTGTTGTTGTTGTTGTTGTTGTTGTTGTTGTTGTTGTTGTTGTTGTTGTTACAGTATTGAGCTGAGACAGTGAATAAACCCTCTGCACTCCTTTCTTGCACAAAAGGCAGGGTGAGCAGGGCTGCACTTTTAGCCCTGGCCCCATTGTTTGGGTTTTTTTGTCCAAATACAATGGCTAAAGCGCCAGCCCCTCCTTGCACGTGTGGGTTGTGTGCCATTGGCACACTCACACAACCAACTTCTCTAATTGAGCAGCACCCCCTACATGTGAGGAGGTGCAAGCACCTTGGCTTGGCTTGGCTTTTGCATGCAGACAACCACATGCAGTTGCTATGAGAAGAAGATCCATTGTTGGGACCGGGTGAAAAGAGTGGCTCCCTCTCCAGGCTGCATCCAGGTATGCTCTACATGGAAATAACAAGCGTGCGTGGCTTTAGTTTTTGTGTAATTCTCTCCTTTCTTGAGTGATGCACAAAGGGTGGAGAAAAGAGCTCCAAAAATGGGCCAAGCAGGAAAAAAGGAGGGAGGGGTTATTCAGGGGCTCGCTAGTACAATAATTTTTTTACTCTCGAGAGCTTGAAAAACCTGAGAATTCCTCAAACCTAGCCAACTGCAGAAACAGCTTGGAAGAATATCGGTGCAAAACAGATTTCTCTTTCTCTGCATCTAAGGTGAGCCTTTGCAATGACCCTTTCTAGTCCCTGGTTTGCCAATTGGAGAAGCAGGGATCTCTCTCAGTGTGAACAGCAGATGTCAGATATGCTGAATCCGGTTAATTAATGCATTTTTGCCTTTTGAGTCATACTGTACAAATATGTTTTGTTTATCCCTTTTTCTCAGTGCTACCATATATGCTGCGTAGATTACTCATATGGTGAGAGCATCTGGGGCTCTGTGTTCTGTGGTACAGGGAACAGGAATGAACCCGGACTCTCTGCCTCCCTTAACAAACAACTGATGCTGATAAAGCCTCGCTGTTTCAGCTGTCCATCTACATTGGTCCATGTAGTACTGTCAGTACTGTCCACACTGATTGACAGCGGCTCTCCAGATTTTTTAGGCAGGGTTCCCTCCCCCCATCCTACCTGGAGATAACAGAGATCAAACCTGTGACCTCTGCCACTGAGCTGTGGCCCTTCCCATGGCTGCCTTGCTACCAAATGTGCTTTTTTTCCTGGATCAGGACTTGTGTGAATAGTCACAGATACTCACAAACCATAATCAATGTTTTCTTTTGTATAGGCATTTCCACATCCCGAAGAAGGTGAACTTCCTTTAAGGCATCTGTAGGGAATTGCTCAACTTCTGAAACACAAAGCCAAAATAGCACAAAACCTTTGGAGAACTCTGAGGCTTACAAGAAATAAATAAATACTCGCAGTGTTCTGCATCATTGTTTGTATTTGCCTGTCAAACAAGTGCTTGCTTCTTTCTATTTTCTTAGCTAAAAGACGGACACAAGTGTAGAAAATGTGAATGATGGTGGGGATGGAAGAGTCACGCTTTAAGAAGAAAGAGACAGTGAGAGACATGAATATTATTAAGACGCTATTAGGGCCAAACGCAGTGAAATGTACTTCACAGTCACCTGGTTCACAGGCTCAAGAAAAGAGTCTAGCTAAAGGAAAACAGAAGGAAATGGTTGCAGGGTGAACTGAAATAACCTGAAGATATCAAAACAAGCAGGTATCTTTACTGCTGTTTTTATCTTGACAATGTTGATTCTACTTATCTGCCTGTCCCCAGCCTGTTCTGCCCCTGCCCATTTTTTAATTCTTTGAAATTCCAACTATATTCGTTTTCCTAATTACTT
The DNA here is from genome assembly GCF_951804945.1 of Podarcis cretensis. NCBI lineage: Eukaryota > Metazoa > Chordata > Lepidosauria > Squamata > Lacertidae > Podarcis > Podarcis cretensis. The sequence goes on along the minus strand of NC_137181.1, from coordinate 39,469,477 downwards.
ACATATTATGCTTTCATTCCTGTTAGGTCCCCAGAGCACCACGTAGCAGCTGGGAGAATCCCAAAAGAGCAGTGGGCAATTTCTTAAAATATTGCATTGAAACAGGGTTAACTTGCCATCTGAACTCAGTTGATGAGGTACATAGATCTTCTGAAGCAATGAATTCCATAACTTGATCCCTGTTGATGAGATGATCTGGTCTTGCATCCTTGTTCTCACATCTCACAGGGTGGAGGAATAAATAACTAAACATCTCCTAGTCCTACAGGGCCTTGAAGGTAAGGGTCAGCATCTTGAATTTCACCAGCAAGCAAATTCAGAACCAATGTCACTGATCTAATATCAGTGTTTTGTAATATGGCTGAATAAACTAGGTTACCATCAGCAGCCTCACGAATGCATATTGCACCAATTGACATTTCCAGACATTTTCAAGGATGACCCAGGTAGTGTTCGAAGATTTTGGCGGGCGAGTAGGCTGTATGCTGAGACTCTTCTAATTCCTGGCTTGCTTCCTGATAAAGCAATACAGTGGTACCTCGGGTTACAGACGCTTCAGGTTACAGACTCCGCTAACGCAGAAATAGTACCTTGGGTTAAGAACTTTGCTTCCGCATGAGAACAGAAATCATGCGGCGGCAGTGGGAGGCCCCATTAGCTAAAGTGGTGCTTCAGGTTAAGAACGGTTTCAGGTTAAGAACAGATCTCCGGAATGAATTAAGTTCTTAACCCGAGGTACCACTGTAGGCCATTAAGGAAACAAAGGGAACAGTTCTGTGCTAGGCCCCAAGAGGACCTTGCTTCCCCCATATCTGCTGCCTTGGACTCAAGCAAAAATCAGGCATGGCTCTGATTCTCTGGCTTCCCAGCCTGCTGCTTTGCTGCCAGCTTCAGGCTCACATAACTCTCAACTGTAGCCTTTGTCTTTATGTTTAAGGAAGCTTTTAATATTTGATGAATTATTGTATTTAATATTTTGTTGGAAGCCGCCCAGAGTGCCTGGGGAAACCCAGCCAGATGGGTGGGGTATAAATATATTATTATTATTATTATTATTATTATTATTATTATTATTGTGGTACCTCGGTTTAAGAACAGTCCAGTTTAAGAACGATTTGGTTTACAAACTCTGCAAAACCAGAAATAGTGTCTTGGTTTGAGAACTTTGCCTCGGAATCCGAACGGCGGGAGGCCTCATTAGGGAAAGCGTGCTTCGGTTTAAGAATGGAATTCCGGAACAGATTAAATTTGTAAACCGAGGTACCACTGTATTATTATTATAACCACCAGCCAGCTGAGGAAGGGGGACCTACCCATTTCCCATCAAGCATAGAGCTGTTCCCTTTGTTTCCTTAGGGGTGGTGTGCAACACTATGACAGTATTTTAATCTGGAAGTGTCCAGGGTGCTGGGTAACTGGCAAAATTAATACAGTCATACCTCAGAAGTCGAACGCCTTGCAAGTTGAATGTTTTGACTCCCGAACGCCGCAAACCCGGAAGTGAGTGTTCCGTTCTGTGAAGGTTCTTTGGAACCCGGATGTCCGACGCGGTTTCCACGGATTCCGATTGGCTGCAGGAGCTTCCTGCAGCCAATCGGAAGATGCACCTTGATTTCTGAACGTTTTGGAAGTTGAACGGACTTCTGGAACAGATTCTGTTCAACTTCTGAGGTACGACTGTATTCCCAAGTAAAGGCTGGAGCTGGCACAGCAGCTGAGGCTGGAAGCACGCTTTCAATTCTGGTTTAAGCTTGGCATGGAAGAGCCACGCTTCAGCAGTATTAATAGGAGCCCAGTTTTGAAAGGGCCAATGTGTGGCGACTACTCATTTGCCTCCCTAGGGAAACATGCGCATAGGATTTCAAGACTATAGATGGCAGAGTCTCTGTTCGCTACTACCATCTCCCCCGTAACCAAATTCTGGAAGCCGTTCAAACACCCAAGCATGGAAATACACATTTACACACGCTGTCTCAATCTGATGGCTTCCTTTCATGCCTACAGGAGCACCTATTTCAAACCGGCTGGTGTTTTGTCCAGGAACCACGATAATAGGCCGAGCTGCCATTATGTCCTTGTTTGATCACATCATTACCACCCTACAAAAGAAGAAAACATTTTTTTCCACTGCTCCAGCCTTTGTTGTCTGCTGAAAATGCCTCCGTAGGAGATATTGCCATGGGGTGTTTTACACAGACCGTTTGTTAGAGAAAATAGAGGGGGATGTTCCTTTGCAGATTCCGACAAGCACAATCCAGCATTTAAGAACCGCATTTGTTCCTCCACGAGTCTCTCGTACAAGTGAGATACTTTTTTTCCTCCCCTTTAAAAGAAGCACCATGATATTAATTAATTTGGACAGAAACTCCTCCGTAGAACAGGTGGAGTCTTTTAGCCGTTTGTATATTAACACTCCTAAGTGAGGAATGTTGATTTCATGTCTGCTCTTTTTAAAGAAACCAAGTCCGTCATGCACTTCTGCGACGAGACATAGGAATGCACGCAGAGCCCTGCTGGATCGGACCAAAGGTCCTCCTGCTCCAACATCCTTTTCCCTACAGTGGCTGGTCATATGCCTCTGGGAAGCTCAGAATTAGGACACAAAGGCAGCAGCCTTCTCCGGCGGTTGCTCCCCAGAGTCTGGCATTCAGTGAAATGAGTGCGCAGAAGGTTGCGCATTGCCTTTTTGAAGAGTAGGCATTACTCTCCATGAATCTATCTAATTCCCTTTTAAAGCCATCTAAGCAACTAGCCATGACTAAGCCCATGTAAGAAACGCCATGAACGAATTAGACAGATTTCCCAGAGGTAACAAGTTAATTCAGAACAAAGCCACATGAGCAATAAGAGTCTAGAGAAGACTCCCCCGCCCCCTGAAAAGGAGCCTGCGTATTATAGCAAGCTACTTGTGGCCTTGCTCATTGGCTTGGCCTCTAACAATAAATTTAATTGGCAGTCGTGGTAAGTTAGGAATGGAAGGTGGTGCCTGGTGGCCAAGGTAAGGGCTGAGGCCCGTGTTCTGTCCAGGTGTATTCATGGCAAGTGAGGGAAATAGGGGTGGGTTTGGGGCTTGCCATAAAAGTCACAGCTCACCCTTTTGCTGCTGATCAGAGAAAAATCAGGTTTGCAGGGGGAGGAAGAAACTCCAAGCCTAATATAGCCGGTGTGGGTACCTGCTTGCTCACCTTCTGCTCAACCTATATATGGGTAAAAAAAGTTCCACGACCCTGAACCAGTGCTGACAAGAAGCATGTCATCTGTAAAAAGCCTTGGACCCGGGTGGAAACAAGCATCACCATCAAATGAGTGCAATTGATCATGGCATCATAGAGCTGGAAGGGACCCCGAGGGTCATCTAGTCCAACCCCCTGCAATGCAGGAATGCTGCCACAGCCACCATTGGGTGGACTCAAACCATCAACCTTCTGAACATTTCTGAACATCAACCATTGGGTGGACTCAAACCATCAACCTTCTGAACATTTCTGAACATCAACCATTGGGTGGACTCAAACCATCAACAGCCAGACACACCGACTCACTGCGCCACCTTTCTACAAGGTGTGCATCTTCCTGTGCATCACCTGATAAGTGCTGAAACCTGACTCCCTCGCTGGATTAGAAGAGCCTCCCCTGTTCTTCACAAGGGGATTCAATTCTCAGGGTGGTTTAATAATCCTCCCTCCCAGGGAACTCCAAGAATTGCAATTCTGTGAGCGGCATTAGGAGTCTCCTAACAACTCTCAGCACCATTAACAAAGTACAGTTCCCAAGATCCTTTGAGAAAGTAACAACTGCAAAGTGACATGAAAGTGCTTTAAATGGATAGTGTAGACATGACCTAAGTGTCCTGTATTCCATGGATTCTGCAAAAGGCTGCACTGACCCTTCATACCACAAGGGGAAGCAAAGAGAGTTTACTATTGCATGGATTGCAGAGGTATAAAGTTACACTCAAGTCCTAGAGGTGGTGTTTGTTTTAGCATAGCGTTTTTTTCAAGTGTGGCTTTCTGGGAGGAAACGTGAGGCAGCTGTAGTTAGAATAGGTCCTAAGCTGGCTATTAGGAAAAGTTGAGGACGATGGATGAGGCCAAACCATAGGAGACTATGATGGTGAAGGTGAAGATTAGGAACAAAGTTTACCCCTTTTGTTAGGATAATTTAGACACTGCATGAAGTGGGACTCGGACTCCTAGGCCAGGCTATGGCCAAATGGGGAAAAGGGATAGAGAGGGAGAGTCTGCTTAACCCTTTCCCCTCTTGTACTTTTTTTTAGCACCAAATTGCCCTCAGACTGCTTTTTGAACTGTGAGCAGGGAGGGAAAGGCAGGGTCCCCAGATGCGCTTGACTCCAGTTGTCTTTTGGAGGGCGTGTGGAATGCAGGGGAAATAATGCACTCTATAGCAAGAATCCTAGAGCTGCTCTCCTGGGACAAGAGAGAAGGAATGTAAGCAGCTCCCTTTTGAAGACTGGCTT